>NC_067399.1:62712943-62977943 GCF_016432865.1 Antechinus flavipes
TTTATGGCCCTAAATAGAAGACATTCAGCTGCTTTTTAGCTGACCATCCCTCTTCATTTTGCTATTTTGCAAATGAGGAAACCAAAGTCCAGAAAAATTAAGCAGTTGGTCCTAAGCCCCTCAAATAGTTAAGTTCAAGAGCCACACCTTGATCTCCAATCTTCTGATTCCTAAAATCAATATAGTCTATCCACTATACCGCAAATATTTTCATTTCCCCTCTCTTCTTTCCACCTACTGAAAACTCTTCCCTAATCAGAAATTATTCTTTGTAGAATTAAGTGGAAATCTTTCTGGAAAGAAAGGAAGAAAGAAAGAATCAAGGACAAAAATGTTCTTATGCTTTGTGAGCACTGATTATTAAGCGTAATGAACCAGAGTTCTGAAAATTGACAATCTTGGAGGGCTGCTCTGTTCACTTTGCTGATGCAGTTTTTTTTGGTGGTGTTGATTGCTTAACTGTTGCTGCTGCCTCCGCCACTGCCTTTGCCACTAATTCTTCTGCCACTGCCTTCTCTTTGGCTAACTCGGAAGACTCTTTTTTTACATCGTTTACTGCTAACATCTTCTCTTTCACCGCTTCCTTCCATCTCTTATACCATATGCTGCCTCCCTGGCAAGACACCTCAAGGACACATAGACCCGCGGCCACAAAACAGCAAGCCTAGAAGAGGAAAAAGACAAAAAGAAGGTATTGCTGTATATTGCTAAGTGACTCAGATAACATTTGGAATCTTGTGGAATATAAGCACTTGATGGAAGCCATACTTCTGAGATGAAAACTTTAATGTAGAAAGGAAGGAAGATCACTGGATTTGGCATTTCATAGATTTAAGATTTTGGGGATTGGCAGAATCTCAGAATCTTCTTTTTTAATCCCCTCATTTTTATTTATATTAATTATTTTTCTTGTTGTAAGGATGAGTATTAATTGAATCAAAAACCCTATTCAATCCCCACTTAAAGTAAATAGACATTTTATATTCTGACACTTTTATCAGATGACAATACCCCTATTTAATCAATCAAAGATATTAAACTGGGTAGGAAACTGGTTTGAAGGACCAAAATGCAACTGGACATTGGAAGAAATGAAATAATCAATAGGAAATATATTGGGATTGGCTGATAAGTGTTGATATTTACATATGCAAACCAGAACCTAAAAAAAGAAAATGGAACAATGATAATGATTAAACAAAAGTATCCCAATAATGAAAATCATTGTACATTTGTCTAGAAACTAGTTACAATCCCAAAAGATTTGCATATTGGCTTTAAAATTGAGCATCCATTTTGTCTTTATTTTATAGTCCTTGGACTTTCTCTACGGTTATATAACTTATATTCATTGCTATTGTATTGTTTCAGTCAGTGTGTTTTTGTTTTGATTATGCTTTCTTCACTGAGCATTACTTCATGTTAGTATTATATTTCTCATCATTTTTTAATATAGATTAAGAAACTGAGAATTAGAAAAATTACTTTTCTGCCCTTGATTATACAGTAGCAGTTTTCTGACTTCAAATGAGTTGCCTCTCACAAATGAGTGTTTATGTATTGTGCATGTGCTTATTTAGATACACACACGCATATATAGACGTGTATATGTATACACACATATATGTATACACATACACACATATAATTACATATTTGTAACAGTCTCAAAATAGAAGCAAATTGATTGTCATTGGGAATAGTTACATGATAATAATGTATACTGTATGTACACACAACACACAACCATTTATATAGACACAATACCCGTGCACATGCTATTTATTATCATGGAATCATTCCCAGTGACAACTTATACATGCACACACACACAAATTTATTTAACACTGAGCCATTTCAGTGACAACTAGTTTATTTCCAGTTTGGAATTATTATAAATAGGATTGCTAGTAATGTTTTTGTATGAGTAGATCTGTTTTTCTAGGTAATAATCTCTTTAGGCCATAGTGTTAATACTAGGATCATTAGTTCAAAAAGTATTTGCATTTTTGACTCTCTTATTCTATCATTCCACATTACTTTTTCAAAGGGATGTTCTAATTTATAACTCCAGCAGTGGTATGACTGTTTAGCAACAGATGGAGAAGCACTGAATTATGTCCTATTAGGCTCATAAGAGATTTAAGAGGTAGAAGGAACATTTAAATCATCCCTTTACCGATAGGAAAACTAAGATTAGGACAGCCAGGTGGCACAGTGGATAGAGCACTACCCCTGAAATCAGAAGGATCTGAATTCAAATGTGACCTCAGACACTTAACACTTTCTAGCTGCTAAATGCCTCAGCCAAAAAAAAAAAAATTCAATAACTTTTCCAAAGGGATTACCTTTGCCAATTTGATGACCATCAGGTAGAATCTCAAAATATTTCAACTTTTTTAAAATTAGAAAATCTAAACAATTTTTTAGGAGATAGCTGATAATGTATGATTTGTCCACATTTGACCACTGGAGATAGCTTTTGCATTTTGTTAACTCTCTATATATTCTGAATGTCAGACTTTTTATCAGGGAAGTGATTCAGTGTTTTTCATCTATTTCTTTCCTTTATTTGGGTGCATTGGTTTATATTGTGGTTTATATTATATTACACACATACTTGTGCGTATATATACATATCTATCTATCTATATCTATACATATATAGATATAGATATAGCTATAGATATAGATATAGATGTAGATATAGTTGGGGCAATGAACGTCCCCTGAAGGAAAGTGTCAAAAGGCCTGGCCAATTTCCATTTGCTCCAGTGTAATTTCCCCCTACACTAGAGAATTCCCACTTCCTGGTGCTACCCAATTTCTGCCTCCTGGCTTCCCTGGTTTGCTTCAAAATTCAGCTCAAATCCTACCTTATGGAGGAATGGCTCATTGCCAGTATATATAGTTTCATTCATTCATTCATTCATGCTTGTATCTCCAGCACCTGGTATATAGTTCTTTATATACAATTAGACATTAATTGAATTCTGATTGAGGCCTTTCTTGGTCTCCCTTAGTTCTAACAGCATCCCCTTTGAGACTACCTTCCATTTACACTGTGTCTGTACATAAATATTCTCATGCCATCTCTCATTAGACTTTAAACTTCTTGATTTTTATTTTGTGTAGCATAAATGTGTGGGCCCCACATAGGTTATATGTTTCAACACTGTTCTTTCTAAAGATGGCTTTCAGAGAGACAAGAATAGATATCACTAGAGCCTTCTTCAGTCACCCTTTTCTAAGAGAGACATCATTCCTGCTATGAAGGGAGCAGAAGTTTGGCCCCAAGAAGCTGTCTAATCTGCCTTCCTCTGGCTAGAATTATATCTAGCTACTTATCTAAATATTGGTAGTCTAGGGAAATTAATTTTTAGTGCAAGCCTCTCTTCTGATCATGTTCCTTGAACAGGAGGAAAAAGACTCTAAGCAATATACCCAAAAGTATGACATCTTTCCCAAAAATTCCAGTTTTATGAAGACCATCAGATACAGCCATTTAGTCAGTAAAATAAACCTATTTATTCAAACTGATAAACAGAAATTAGAGAAGGTGACTTGATAATCTTTTCCATTGCTTTCTATGTCCTTTCTGGCTATCTTTTATGACTGATTTTATGGATTACCAGCTAAGTGTGTGGCAGTCATTCATTTTGACAGGTCTTTGGAAGTTTTCTATTATATCTTGGATTCAAACCTCCCAGCATATCATAGATTTTTTTTCAATGTTATCCTGATGATAAATAGCTGCCTTCTTACTCAAGAGAGTCTCTAACCTTTAGAGTCAGGGGAATGATTACATGCTCTATGACAGCATGCACTATTTTACTTTTCTGTCTATATTCCCTTATACTTAACACAGTGTTTTGCATATAGTAAGTGCTTAATGCTTCATTCATTCATTCATTCATTCTTCCATTTAGCTGCAACTTCCTCCTTCCTACTGGTTTTATTTGTTATCAGGTCAAGAAAGACACGATTGAGGTCTTTCAGTAAGATGTCTATCATGGTCCTTGGACAAGGCTCTCACATTTAGATTATCAGCAATCAAATGAAGTTTTATAGATTGTCTAAAAATGATGTGACTCAATGCCCTCTATTCTTTTTTCTGGGATATAGCATTCCATTCCTGATTAATCTACCAAGTAGCCAGCCCTCAACATATGAAATTCTCCATATGTAGCTGGGCTGGTTTTTGGAAAACAGATTCAAGTTTGTTCCTGGGCTAATATATCTACATATGTTCTTGATTATATACCTTTCTGTCTGTTCTAGCAGATTGCATCCTCAACTGCAATCTTCTTGTTTTCTAACCTATAACTTCTCCTTAGCTACTGATTTGTTTCCCTACTACATTTAGACACCTCTGAGTCTCTCCCATCTTTAAAAAAAACAACAACTCCAAATCCTTTACTAGATCATCCCTTCAAATGGGCCCACATTGAGGGAGGCATAGGGATGACAGAATGGGAGGAAATAATATATCCACAAATTTTCTCCAGGCTCCAAAACTCTTCCCCATCTAGAAAAGGCACCAGACTGAATCCAAAAGGGGAAATCCTGATAACGTTACCATGAATCATTTGTCAAATCTACTTCAGTGTAAGAACATAGACAAGAGAGGTCTGTGGACACTGGGAACCAGGGCAGGCTAAAAGCTCAATACCTATGAACGTTCTAGCCTCTAGGGATCTATGTGTTGTAGGGCAAGAGGAGCCAAAAGGGGACATTAACTGTGGTTGTTTCAAAGTGTTCTGTTTTGGACCCCCTTCTCTTATCCTTTTATACCATTTCACTTGGTGATCTCATCAGTTCTCACAGATTCAACTCTCATCTCTATACATATAATTCTTAGATTTATCCAGCTAATCTTTAACCTGGCCCCCAGTCTTGCATCTCCAGTGGCCCAGTAGACATTTTGTACTGGATGTTTCATAGACATCTTAATTTTCTCGTTAGTGTGGAACATATCACACTATCTCCCAGTCTTGAAACCTAGATGTCATCTTTTTTACTCTCTTTTATCTCACATATTCAATGAACTGTGAAGTCCTATCATTTCTATTTTTGTAACCCTTCTGGATCTGCCCCCTTCTTTCCTCTCACACTATCACCACCCTGCTACATGCCCTCTTCACCTCACATCCGGGCTATTGTATCATTCTGTCACTTGGTATCCCTGCCTTGTTTCTAACCACTTCAGTCCATCTTTCATTTAGCTGTCAAACTGATCCTCCTTAAACATAAATCTTACCATGTCATCCTTTTCGATGAGCACTCTGCATTTGAGTTCCATCATTTGTGTTTGTTTTTTCCCTGATCTTAAGCAGGACATATTCAGTTTTGGAAGTGATGTGAATTTTGAGAAGTCCAGACCTCCATCACTTTCAGAATCTTCCATAACTAGACTTCTTCCTCTCTTTCCATTCCTCTTATACCCTGACATTCTTCTTGCCATGTGTTCTGTGAACCAATGACACTGTCTTCCTTCAACAAGCCAACTCCTTCCAACTCCAAGTATTTTCACGGATTATCTCTCAAGCCTTCTGAAACTCTTTTTCTCCTTCCTTTTCTTCCTTTAAGTTTCAACTGAAGCCTTTCCCAGCCCTTTTTAATCTTAATGCCTTCCCTCCAATATTTCCTTCAACTTAACTTGTTTATATCCTGTTTGTACATAACTATTTATGTGTCATCTCCCCACTCTTGAAAATAGGGATAATTTTATGCTTTCTTGATGTCTCCAGTGCTTAGTATAGTGTTTGGCCCATAGAAGACATTTAATAAATACTAGATGAATGGAAATATGTTTTGCAAAACTGCACATGTATAACCTATATCAAATTGTTTGCCTTTTCCATGGGGAAAAGGAGGAAAAGAAGGAAAAGAGAGAATTTGGAACTGAAAAATTAAAAAAAAATTTTAAATTTGTTTTTACATATAATAAGGGAAAAATGAAATATTGAATAAAAAGTAAATACTAATTGACTGAGTGACTTCAAACTATTTCTCTAAAACTCTTTCCTCTCTTAGTCAAACTCCTTAAAAAAGTCTTCTATATCCATTGCCTCCATTTGTTAAGCTCTCATTCATACCTCAATTCTTTGCTATATGACTTTTTGCCTTATTGCTCAATTGAAATTACTGTCTACATTGTTATCAATGATTTTTTGATTTCCAAATCCGATAGTCTTTTTCTCAATTCTTATGCTTCTTAAATAATTTGTTGCATTTGGCACTCTTGACCATATTCTCTTTTGGTACACCCTCCACTCTCTGGGTTCCTGTGAAAATTCTCTTTCCTGGGTCTCTGACCTGGTTTTATTACTAGTCTCTTTTGCTGGTTTATCATCCTTAAGGAGTGAAATATACCTAAGTATATTTGGGTCCTCCTTTCCCCTTTCTACATTCTCTTGGTAACCTTGTTCATCAGTCCCCATGAGTTTAACTATCATCTCTATGCAGATAACTCATATTTAAACACATACACAAAATTATATTTCTGTGTGTAGAAATATACCTATACATATATACACATACATATATATCTCAATATCAAGTCTCTTCCTTGAGTTCTAAGGCATTTCAGACAATGTCCTTGTGACATCTCAAATCCAACAAGTCCAAAGCTGAACTCCTTCTCTTTTCCTCAAAACCTCTCCTTCCTCCCAACTTTCCTATTTCTATTGAAGGGGGAAGGAAAGAGGAAAAGAATAAGCATTTATTAAGTAACTACCACATTCCAGGCACTGTGCTAAATATTTTAGAAATATTATCCTATTTCACTCTCATAACCATCCTTGGGATGATGCTATTATCCCCATTTTGTAGTTGAAGAAACTGAGATATAAAGAGATGAGTCAAGTCTTTTAGGTTGGTAACTTTGGCATTATCTTCAGCTCCTCACTCAGTCTTCATTGTAGATATTCAGTTACCACACATAACTCTTCCACCATCTAAGTTCTGGCCTTACAACACTCTCTGGACTGATCTATCTGAGCTCTCTAGCTCAAACCACACAGTACTGTGAAAGTAATTTTCCTTCAGGTTTTGTCATTGTTGCTGTTGTTCAATCCAGTCTTAACTCTTCCTGAGCTTACATGAGGTTTTCTTGGCAAAAATACTGGAGTATTTGTCATTTTCTTTTCTAGTTCATTTTATAAATGAGGACTGAGATTGAGGAACTACACTGTTGGTAAATCCTGTGAAGTTCTCTCTGTCTCTGTCTCTCTTTCTGTTTCTGTCTGTCTCTGTTTTGCAACTTCTGAATTTCTCTGTCATGGTCATCAAACCAATCTTGATGTTTATGAATATTCTGGCCCAGAGAAGTAAATGCAGTACTATACAACATCAAATCTCTGAAAGCTACCCACTCCTTTTCTGCTCTACTGTTTCCAACCATGTGTTGCCTCAGTATTCCTTCCAATTTAGCAACAAACTATTCCCCCTCAGAGAAGTGCTCAAATCTGTTGTCATTAACTCTTCTGGTAGTCTTGTTTTGGGGTTACTTCTTTTGTTGAATATGACTGTTTCACTTGGAGAGGATAAGTGTATGATCAATCCAGCACTCTGCTTCATTGCCTTCATCACTTTCACATTCTGTTTATCCCTTCTTCTTGCAATGACATACATAGTCTATTAAATACCAATGTTTGTTGTGAGGGTACATTCACAAAGTTTTGTTTTATTAGGTTTGCTGGATTTCATGTTGTCTATAAGCATGTACATATTCCATGTTCTCATGGTGAAAATGAAGTCATCTTTGCAAAAATTTTTGTTCTCTCTCTCTCTCTCTCTTCCTTCTCTTCTCTTTTCTCTTCTTCTTCTTCTTCTTCTTCTTCTTCTTCTTCTTCTTCTTCTTCTTCTTCTTCTTCTTCTTCTTCTTCTTCTTCTTCTTCTTCTTCTTCTTCTTCTTCTTCTTCTTCTTCCTCTCTCTCTCTCTCTCTCTCTCTCTGGCTCAGTATGTGTGTGTTGACTACAGGGTGGGATCTACACCTGCTATGGTAAGCAAGCCAGGATTGGGTAAAACAGACAATTTTTAGGGCATTTTCCCTACACCCTTCTAGAAATAATGCCATCCTTAAAAAGGGCTGTTTAGATACTCATGGAACTACTTTATTCTACTGCTGTTTCCAGTGAGAAGATGACCCTATAGCTTTTGGAGCCACAGGTGAGTGTTGGGTGAGTCAGGTGGACACCAAGAGGAAAAGTAGCCTTGAATGGCTCAGCAGCCCTCACACCAGAGGTACTGGTCCTCCCTGAACACACTCTAAACCCCTGCTCCCAAACCACATTATATTTTAACAACATAGTATATATTTATATCATTCACCCATTTATATTTTATAAATACTTGTTTCTTGCATTAGAACCTCAAATCCTTGTGAGTAGAGTACTTCTTTGTACTTGTTAAATGATTGATTGATTGATCGAGGCTACATTTCCATTCAATATGCCTCCCAGAATTTAGCTTATTTAGAAAAAATGACAAAGATTAAAGATAAAAGATTAGTATTAATTTTTTCCCCCAAAATGATTTGAATTCTCATCTAATATAGAGAAAGTCAGGAGTTCTCTACTTACTGCTCCACTTATGATGTACTCATCTGTTCCCTCTTCCCAGAGAACCAGGATGCCAACAATTATAAGGAAACCCGCAGTAAGTAAACAGTTCAAAATATCCTGCAATGCAAAGAAGATAACAGACTCTGTAATAAGTAGGTGAAGATCTATTACTGGACACTACCATCCTTCCACCTGAGAGTCACCTTGATAGTTTTCCTCCAATTTTATTTATTTTAAACTTTTTTAAAAATTGAATTCCAAATTCTCTCCCTCCCTTTCCCATCCACTGGGAAGGCAAATGATGTGATGTCAATTATACATATGAAATCATATAAAACATTTCTGTTTTAGCCATATTTCAAAAAACCAAGAATAGAGAAAATTATACTTTAGTTTCATCAATTTGTTCTCTAGAGATGGATAGAATTTTTTTAATAAGTATTTTGGAATTGTTTTATATCATTATATTGATAGTCTAGTCTTTTACAACAGTTGATCATTACAATATAGTTGTTACTTTTGCAAAATGATTTCCTGATTCTCACTTCATTTTGTATAGTACATATAAGTCTTGCCATGTTTTTCTGAAATCACCCCCCTCATTATTTCTTATAGCACAATAATACTCCTTCACAGTCCTCACCATTACACATTCCACAATTTATGAGCATCTCCTCAATTTCTAATTCTTTGTCACCACAAAAAGAACTACTATATTTTTGTACATGTCTTTTTCCTTTTTCTTTCATTCTTTGGAATACAGACCTGTAAGTAGTATTTCTGGGTCAAAGGGTATACACAAATTATTCTCTAGAATGGTTGGACCAGTTGACTACTCCAGCAACAGTTCATTAGTGAACCTATTTTTTTCCCTCATCTCTTCTAGCATTTATCCTTTATGATGGGTATAGAAGTAGTAATCTTAGTTGCTTTAATTTGCATTTCTCCAATAATAATTTAGAGCATTTTTATATGACCATAGGTAGCTTTGATTTCTTCTGAAAACTGCCTGTTTATATTTTTTGACTATTTTTCATTTGGGGAATGGCTAGTTTTAAAATTTGACTCAGTTCCCTTCGTATTTGAGAAATTAAACCTTTTATCTAAGAAAAGTGCTTTCAACATTGTTATTACTTCATTGTTTATGATACATTTTATCAAAATGTGACTTAAGTTGTGTTTTGTCTATTTTTGCTTTTTCTTTGCTTAAGATTATGACTGCTACCCTTGCCTTTTATACTTCAGCTGAAGCTTATTAGATTCTGCTTCAGTCCTTTTATGTTAACTGGGTGTGTTCATCCATTTCATATGTGTCTTTTGTGAACAATCTAATGTTGGATTCTAATTTCTAATCCATTCCTCTATCTGCCTCTGTTTTATGGATGAATTCATCACATTCACATTTACAATTTTGATTACTATTTCCCTCTATATTATTTTCTTCTGTTTCTTCTTTTTTTAATCCTGTCCTTCCTCAAAAGTCTGTTTTGCTTTTAACCACTGCCTCCCTTAATCTGTCCTTTTATCATCCTCTTCCCCCTTTCCTTTATCCCCTTGCAATATTTCTATACACAATTCTCTGTGTGTATTCTCTCTTTGAACCAATTCTGATGAGACTAAGGTTCAAGTATTGTCTCTCTCCCTTTTCTCCTTTATTGTAAAAACTTTTCTTTGCATGCTTCTTTTATATGGGAAAATTTTGCCCATTCTACTCTCCCTTCCCCTTCTCCCAGTACATCCTTTTTCTTGTACCTTTATTTTTTGGAGATCATTTTAATAATGGATTCATACTTATGAACTCTATATAAATTCCTTTTAACTGTTCTAATAATGATAAAGTTCTTGGGAGTTACAAGTATCATCTTCCCATATAAAAATATAAATAGTTTAACTTATATAAGTACTTCATGAGTATACTTTCATGTTTACCTTTTTATGCTTCTCGAGTCTTTTATTTGAATGTAAAATTTTCTGTCCAGCTCTGATCTTTTTATCAGAAATTCTTGAAAGTGGATTCTGGGAAGATGGTGGAATAGATTGATAAATTTCAAGCTCTCCTGATTTCCCTTACAAATAGAACAAATTTGTGCCTCAGGGCAAACATAGACTGGTGAAAAATCAAGAAAACTTGAGACAGAACCTCTGGGTCCTGATACAACCCAAGAATATCTGAAGAAAGACCCCAAACTGGGGATTAACCTATCTGAAGTTCAAATACCTCTGGGTTAGCTCTGCAGAAACACCAACTGGGAACCCTCAGCCTAACAGGTGTGGCTGGAGCCTCAGCAGGAACCACAGATACTTTCATCTCCTAGACTTATTTTGTCCAGTTGGAATTTAAGTCTGGGAAGATGGAGTGAACCTCCAAACCTCAGCTGATTGGGAATGCCAGGTTCAGCTGTGCTGCTGAGATACAGCTGAAGAGAGGAGGAACCAGCACCCACTGAGTGCAGAAGCAGTGCGGCAGGGATGCTGCTGACTGTGGGCACTTGCAGGAGGATGGAGTTCTTGCTTTGGGGCTCCTGGTCAGAGTGGAGAGCTGAAGGGAAGCTTGAGGCACCATCTCCTACCCCACAATTACACTAATACATCTTATTAAAAAAATGAACCTGCAAAGAAGAAAGAACCCCACTATTAATATATATATTATGGGAACAGGGAAGACTGGGATTTGTCTTCAGAGGAGGATACTGAGGTGAATAAAAAAGCTTCTACCCCAAAGAGTAATATGAAATGGATCCCTGCCCAAAGAGAATTTATAGAAGAACCCAAAAAAGAATTTAAAAATCAAATGAGAGACATTGAAGAAAAACTAAAAAATAAAATAAAATAAAAACCATCCAAGAAAACCAAGATTATGAAAAAAAGTTAACCAACTAGAAAAGGAGTTATAGAGTCTCAAATATGAAAATAATTCTTTGAAAATTAGAGTTGGGCAAGGAGAAGCCACTGAAGCTACGAAAGACCAAGAAATAACAAAACAGAGTAAAAAATATGAGAAAATAGAACAGAATATGAAACATAAGAAAAATGACAGATTTGGAGAACAGATCAAGAAAAGAAAACATAAGATAATTAATTGAATTGCCAGAAAGTTTTGACCAAAAAGAGAACCTTGTCATAATAATATAGAAAATAATCCAAGAAAATTGTCCTGGAGTGATAGACAGGAAGGGAAAGTAGAAATAGAAAAACCCCACTAATTACTACCTCAAAGAGATCCTTTGTAGAAAACACAGAAGAATATTTTTACCAAATTTCAAAACCTCCAAATCAAAGAGAAAAATTTGCAAGAAACAAGAAAAAAAAACCAATTCAAATATACTGGAGCTACAATTAGAATTGTATAAGACTTATCAGGAGCTACAATAAAAGTTTGCAGGTTCAGGAATCATATCTGACAATTAAAATTATGCAAAATTATCTATAATTTTGAATGAGAAAAATGGACATTTAATGAACTTGCAGATTTCTAAGACTTTCTTTCACCCAAACCTGAACTTAACAGAAAATTTAACATCTAAGAGACAATATCAGAGATCAATTTTAAGGAACTCAACATGGACAAACTGTTTTAATTGTTTATGTTTTTTTAAATGGGAAATGTATATCATATGTTTGAGATTCATATCAACATCAAAAGAAAAACTGGCAGATTTAAGGTAAAAATAGTAATCATGCTATGCAAATGAGGTGCAGAGGAAGAATAAACAGAGTCATTAGAGAGGGAAGAAGGGCTCAAAGTTATAAAAATGTACTCACATTGGGACATGGCTTCAACAAGCAATGATATATAGCTAGATATATATCAAGAAGGGTACAGAACCCTCCAAAATCTAAAAATAAGGTGGGGTTGAGTAGACGGGGAAGCAAAGGATGAGGGAAGAAAACAAGGAAGGGATCTATGGGTGTGTGAAAAATGAAGTAATAGCAAGGCAAGTTAAGGAGCAGAATTAAAGCAGACAGCAGAAATAGCAAAGATATATGTGTGTATGTGTATGTATGGGGAGGGTGTATATATGTATTTATCTTCATATGTATATATAAATATATCTTTTCTTATGTGTAGCTTGCTTGGGGGTGGTTGAGGGAGATGAAAGGGGAAAAAAAGAATAAAGTAAAGTTCACAGCAGAGGACCAGAGAACTTAAAAGGAAGTAAAGAAAAAATGGACACTTATGAATATAATTTCTTCTCCTAATACATATACTTTCTTGATCTGGTAACTGGTAATATATTTTGAATCCTCTCTGATGTTCTGCTGGGCACATGACAATCTTCTCTTTGGTTTTTATTTTGTTTTGTATTCCTTTTCTATTCTTTTTTCCCCCTGTTTTTTTCAAATAAAATGAATTTTAAAAATTCTTGAAAGCACTCTATTCAATTATATATCCATTTCCCCCTTTGTTTTGCTGGGTAAATTATTCTAGCTTGTAATCGTAGATCCTTTGTTTTCTAGAATATGTTTCAAGGCTTCTCATTTAACTTGGAAGCCATAAGATCTTGTGTGATCTTGTGATATATGAATTGTTTCTTTCTGGTTGCTTACAATATTTTCTCCTTTATTTGGGAGCTCTGGAATCTGGCTATAATATTCCTGGGAATTTTTATTTTGAGATTTCTTCTGGGAGGTGATTGATGGATTCTTTCAATATTTGTTTCTATGTTGTCAATTCTATGTTATCAGGGAAGTTTTCCTTGATAATTTCTTGAAAGAGGATGTCCAAGTTCTTTCTTGGTCAAGACTTTAATTTATCTCTCCTTATCTATTTTCCAAGTTGGTTGTTTTTCGGATGAGGATTCTTTTTACTTTGTTTTGTTTCTTGTTTTCTCTTGGAGTCATTAGCTTCCACTTGCCCAATTCTGTTTTTTAAGGAATTATTTTCTTCAGTGAAATTTTATGCCTCTTTTTTTCCCATTTGGCCAGTTGTTTAAGATATTATTTTCCTCAGTACTTTTGTGTATTATGTGTGTGTATCTCTTATTAAGCTGTTAATTTTCTTTTCATTATTTTCTTCTATCATTCTCATTTCTTTTCCCAATTGTTTACTATTTTTATCTCAACTCTTTCAGGAATCTTTTTGGATTTGGGTCCAATTAGCATTAATTTTTGAGGCTTTCTAACTTTTTTAATCTTGTCATCCTCTTGTATCTTGGTCTTCCTTGCTACCAGTTTTTATGGTCCCTTTTTTTTTTTGTTGTCTGCTCATTTTTTCCAAGCTACCTTTGACTTTGAACTTTATTTTAAAAGTGGGCTCTGCTTACCTTGGGATGGTAATCCTTAGCTTCAAGTTTTTTTTTTGTACTTCTATCTTAGCAACTAGTTTTGAGTGGTCTGCAAGTTTTTGATGTTTTCAAGGTGGTGTGATCCTGGGAGAGATATGATTATTGCTTTAATGATATGTACTCTGCTCTTTAACCATGAAGGACCCTAGGGCCCCTGCTCTCTTATGAATGACTATTAGTCCTCTCCTCCTTAGAACTGCAGGAAGCAACAGCTAAAACTCAGTGCCAGCAAAGGATACCCTGTAATTTTTTTCTGACCAGTCATTTGACTCCCATACTGTCTCTAGGTTGAGAGATCTTGAAGCTGCTGTTGTTGCAGAGGTGGTGGTGGCTATGGACAAGCCTCTATCTTGAAGCCACAGACTTCTGCTGACTTCTTAAGTTATCTTAGGATGGAGAAATGTCTCACCCTGAACTTCTGTTGACTTGGCTATTCCAAAATTTGATTTGAGGCATTATTTTAAAGTTGTTTGGAGGACTATTGGTTTGTGTTGATAGGCAGCCTCTGTTTCCAATTCTTTGCTGCCACAAAAAGATCTGCTATGAACATTTTTGTACATATGAGTCCTTTTTTGCTTTCTGTTTTTGAGCCATAGACCTAGTAGGACATTTCTGGATCAAAAGATATGCACAATTTTATAGATTTTTGCTTTCTAGAATGGTTGGATTAGTTCACATCTCACCAACAGTACTTTAATATATCTGCTTTCTGACAACCTCTCTAGCATTTGTCATTTTCCTTTTTTTGTCATTTTAGTCAATTTCATGTATCTAATTTGCATTTCTCTAACTATTAGTAATTTAGAAAATTTTTTTCAATAGGGCTATTGATAGTTTGGATTTCTTCCTCTGAACTGCCTATTCATATCCTTTGACCATTTATCAATTGGGGAAATAGCTTTTATTCTTGTAAATTTGTAACCAATACATCTTAAAAATGAAATCTTTATCAGAGAAACTTGCTATGACAATTTCCCTCCCTAATTATTTTCCTTTTCTACTTTTAGTTACATTAATTTTATTTATACAAAACATTTTTAATTTGTTGCTTTTCTAAGTTTTTTTTAGTTGCATGCAGACAAAGAATATCTTTTTTTTTTTGTTTTTTTTTTGACAAAGAATATCTAAATCTTCAATCTCTTCTTTCTCTCTTTTCTTGATGGAAGAGTTTAAAAATATAAATTTCCCTCCAAATACTGCTTTGGCTGCATCTCTCCCAAATTTTGGTATGTTGTCATTTTCTTTAATAAAATTATTTTCCTGAATTATTTTTAATGTTTAGTATTTTGTCTTTGAGGTTACTTTCAATTTATCCAAGTTTGTACAGAGAGCTGTTTGCATATCATCTCCTGACTTATAAATAAGAGTTCCTTGAGAGCACTCTTTTGCCTTTCTTTAAATACCCAGTGCTTAGTTCAATGTCTGATACACAGGAAGCGCTTGATAAAAGTTTCTTCACTTAACTGGAATCACATAAGATGAGAATGATTGTATGATTTTCAATTTGAAACCATGGAGGGAATACCCTCTATCAGTAAGATCACAATTTCCATTGATGTAGGATATTGATATGATATATTGAAGGATGAGTATTTCCTGCCCTGAGTATAAAGCCTTGTTCACTGGACATGTTTGCCACATATTTTTTAAATCAAATGCTGATTTGTTAAATCAGCATGATTAACAGGGCAAATATAATCATCCCCACTTCATATAACAAGAAGCTAAGGCTTAGAAAAAACAATTTTCCTGTTGTCATAAAGTCAATTCAATGATTAAGTCAGTATTTTAACCCAGAACATCTAACTTCAACTTTATCACTTTTCCTCCTATGATACTTGATTTTTTCCACTTCCTCCATGTCCTAAATGAGTTTGGGTATGTTCATCTTAATACACCTAGGACATAAGAACCTTCCTATGTATCCTGTTATATCCTCTCCTAGATTCTAGAGGAGACTTCTTTAGAAACTACAGCTGAGTCTTGCATCTTTGAGGGACAGGAGAGAAAGGACAAAGAACAACACAGGAACAGAGAGAGACAGTTGTAGGACCTCCTGAGAATAGGGCTCAATTAATGGTCAAAGCCTTATTGAACTGTAGACTTTACATTTTAAATATAGATAATGAACACTTACAAATGCCGGCCATAATATGCACACTAACAAGTGGTGTAGACCTAACACATATATTATAATGAATGACAGAACTATGCAGCATTCCAGTAGCAGGATGGCTATGTAGGATTCATGGGCTGGTGCGATGATAAAGCTGATGGCTGCTCCCAGGACAAAAAGCTGTAAGAGAAGAGAGATTTCATTTAAATTTGTTACAACAGCCCCAATCTGACATGTGGGATTGAATCAAAATTGTCTCCAAACAAATAGTTTTGTTAATAGTTTGGGTGCCATTGGGAAGTGAAAGGCCTTTGGCTTTAACCTGAAGGGTCAAATTTACCAGCCTGGGCCCCTCTCTTCATCTCTCTATGATGTCTTCATTTGTAAAATGGAGTCACAACACTTGTACTGTTTTCCTCCCAGAATTTAAATTAAATTAATTTAATTTAATGCCAATTAAATCATAATAAAACCTTATGGCAAAAACTTGAGCAAGTCTCTTTACCTCTGGGACCTCAGTTTCTTCACTGACAACATGAGGTGGTTGGATTATATGCCAGCAGTTGACCTTTTGGTTATGCTTGAAGATTTGAAAAGCACTTGATCTATATGACCTCATTTGACCATGGGACCATGGTCCCATTGAACAGATGCTGTTCTTTAGCCCAGAATAAAAAAATGAGATGAAGGAGAAATGAAGTGATTGCCCAGGATCACAGTTTATACATGTCTGGATATGCCCATTTCTAAGTCCACAGGTCTTCCTACTGTGCCTTATGACTTGAGAGGCTCAATAAGATTCCTTTCTGTTATGATATTTTATAGTCTCTTCTAAGGCGCTTTTTCCACCTTAAGAGTTTGTGGCTACATGGTTTATATATATAGTGTTTAGTAGTCTATTGGTTTCCTTCAAATATTTTCATTGAACTCATTCTTTCTTCAAAGTGGGCATAAAATAAGAATTTATCATTTTTAATGCTAGCAAAATTTAAAATGAACTATTTTCTTTAATCTTATTTTTCAAGAATTTCATGGACACTTACTCTCATTGGGAATGGATTAAAGAGAGAACAACATATAAATCTAAATGGGTATAAAAATCTTCTAAATTTAGAAAAAAATGAGGGCAAGGGGCTGAGGTGGGGGGGGAATAGGTTAAGGAATAGGTCAAAGTAGCCCATAGAAAGAAGTAAGGTAGAAGAATGAGGAGGGATAGGGTAAGTAGAATGAGAAGGATGGTAAAGAAAAATAAGGAGAAATAGATATAACAAGCAATTATAGCTTAGAATGTGAATGGGATGAATTTACCCACAAAACAGAAAATGTGAATTCAACAACATGCTTTTAGGAAACACAAAACGATAAAATAAAGGGCAGAAATAGAATTTATTATGTAAAAAAAGCAGGGATAGTAGTAATCATGATCTCAGGCAAAATTAAAGCTAAACTAGATCTAATCAAAAGAGAAAAAAAGAGAAATTACACCATGGGTCAGCAATATCATTCAATATTGTTTTAGATCATTTAACATAACTAGGCAAATAAAATACCTGACAGTATACCTGTCCAAACAAACACAGGAAGTATATGGACATAAATATAAAACACTTTTTATTACGAATAAAGTCAAATCTAAATAACTAAAATACTTTTTATTGTTCATGGGTAGGTGAAGGCAATAAATAAACGTGTCAATAAACATGACAATTTTACTTAATTTGTTCACTAACATCCTAATCAAGTTACCAGAAAATTATCTTACTATGTTATGAACAATAATAACAAAGGTTATTTGGAAGAAAAAAGGTCAGAAATTTCAAAGAAACTAGAGAAAAAAAGATGTAAAGGAAAGAGATTCCTCAGTATCAGACCTTAAACTACATTATAAGGTGAAAACATTATTAAAATGATGTTATATATAATATTAAATTAAAATTTTCTTGTATAAGTAAAACCAATTTAGGCAAGAATAGAAAGAATGCAGAACACTGGTGGTGGTGGTGGTGGGATTTTTATAGACAGTCTCTTAGATGGGATGTGATTGGTTGAAATATTGCTGTTCTTGTAGGAAATGATGGGCTAATTTGGATCCATGAAAGAGGATCTTAATATTCATTCAAAGAGATGACAGTGGAAATATACATAATATGGTCTTACATAATTTATATGGGTATGTATGTACATGTTTATAGAAATTTATGAATATACATCCATTTTTAATTGTAGCTTTCTTTAGGATGGTGGGGAGGGAGGGGAAAAATAACCATTCCAGTATCTTTGCCAAGAAAACTCCAAAATGGGATCATGAAGAATAAGACATGGTTGAACAACAACCAGGCACTGTGTTAAGAGTTGGGGATACAAAAAAAGGCAAAAAAAAGGGCACTCCTCTGATCATCTCCTTTGGGGACAATCCCATTTCCTTCATCTCACAGATGAGGAAAGAGAGGATCAAGGAGTATATAAGTAGTATGTAGACATACAAAAATTATTACCATCTCTGGTTCTACTGTGAGCTTAACTAATTTTATGCTGTATTAGCTTCACAATTGACTCAATTTTTCTTTTGAGTTAGTTTAAAGTTAAGAATTAACTTGTTATTAATCTCCAAAAGGTATATAGTTCATCCTTGCCCATTCTTGTACAATTAAGGAGGGTCTTGTCTCCCTAAGACTTATACTAGGGAGTCTATTAATTCAGGTCTACTAGCAAAATCTGCAAAAAACTGATGGGTACTATAAAACAATTAACATTCCTTAATTTCTAGAGAAGGGTGGTCTCAGCTCTCTATAAGTATGCTAGTCCACTGTTTTTAAAATAACCAATCATGTTGCTCCTGTTCTCCTTGCAACTAATTATTGTCTTCACCACCTAGCCAGTTCTTTACTCCTTCGGACTATATAATTTTTTTTTGGGCAAGGCAAATGGGATTAGGTGACTTGTACAGGGTCACACAGCCAGTAAATGTTAAATGTCTGAGAATGAATTTGAACTCAGGTTCTCCTGACTCCAAAGCTGCTGCTCTACTCACTGTACCATCTAGCTGCCCCTCTCCCAAACTATTTTAAGGCTGGTGAGTCCTACCTCAGGGCATTTGGTCATTGGGAGATGCCATTGACCCAATTTATTGGTTACACTATCCTAATTAATAAATTGATCATGCTAGATAATTCATTCATTTTATCTTGTAAAAATTTCATTCCCCCAATTACATGGCCAAACACAGTGCTAAGTGCTGAGAATACAAAGAGAGGCCAGATTGACTCTAACCTCATGGAGTTCACAATCTAATGGGGGAGACAATAGATACATATACACAAGCTTTATAGGAGATAAATAAGAAATAGTCTACAGAGAGAAGATACAGGAACGAAGAGGGGTTGAGAAAGGCTTCATGTAGCAGGTTTTATTTGGGACTCAAAGCTGGGAAGTTAGTGGTGCATATGTGGCAGGAGAGCACTCCAGGAATGGGAGACAGCCAGGGGAAAAATGATCTGAGGAAGAAATGGGTGTTCTCATTTGAAGAATGGCAAGGAGGCCAAAGTCATTAATTTGAAAAGGGTTGGAGGGGAGTATGGAACTAGAAAGGTAGGAGGGCTAGGTTATGAAAGAGTCTGAATGCCAAGTAAAGGATTTTGAATTTGATCTTGGAGGTGATAGGTAGCCCTTAGAGTTTACTGAGTAGGGAGGTGACATCATCAACCTGTGCTTTAGGAAAATCCCCTGAAAAACCCCTGAATGGCTAATTGGAGAATGAACTGGCATGGGGAAAGAATTGAGGCCAACAGATTCAAGAAGACCCAATAATCCAGGTGTAAGTTACTGAGAACCAGTACCAGAGTGGTGACAGTGTCAGAGGAGAGAAAGGGACATATTGGAAAAATGTTACAGAGGAAAAATCAGCAAGTCTTAGGAACAGATTGTGGTGTAGGAGTGTGGAAGGAGTGAGAGATAGAGAGGAATTGAGATTGATGTCTAGGTTTCAAGCCTGAGGGATTGGGAAGATGCTGTTGCCTTCTTCAGTAATAGGCAAAGTAGAAGGAAGAGTGTGGGGAAAGATATTCATTTTGGATATATTTAGTTTAAAATGTCTATTGGACATTCAGTTCAAAATATCTAGAAGTGAGATTGGAAGGTCAGCAGAAAGGCTGGGGCAGGAAGGTAGATTTGAGAATCATCAGTATAAAGATTACCAAGTAAGATAAATAGAGGGAAAAGAGAATGATCCGAGGAACACCTATGTTAGGGGGCACGTTCTGGAGAAAAATCCAGCAAAAGAGACTGATAGAGTAGTTTGATAAATAGAAAGAGAACTAGGGACAGTGGTGCTTTGAAAAAGAATGTAATTTCCTAAAAGACAAGAATTGCATCCTTTTTCAACTTTATACTTAATACATGGCCTTGACTCTAATAGGTATATCTAATAAAAGTTGGTTTAAGTAAATTGAAATTCACCAATTTTTGATCAGTTATTTTAGTTATGCAACTGGCAAGTGACTGATCAGCTAGTCAAAAATAAACCCACCAAATATGGATTCTTAAAGTCACAAAGTCAATCAGGAAAAAAAAAAGATCATTTTTCAAGGATTGTTGATTTTGGCTTTGGTCTTAGCCTTTGGACTTGAAATCCTGGTATCTAGATTTCAACTTGGGCACTATCACTTACAACCTGTAAAGTGAGCAGACTGGGCTTTGCTACATACATACATACATACACATATACATGTATATATGTAATTCCCTTCAGTGTTAAATTGCTAGAAAGAATTGTCTGCCTATCACCTCTTCACATCTCAATTCATAAGCAACTCTCACTGTAATAAAAGTGCATTTCTAAAGACTGCTGTTGACTTCATAATTGTTAAATCTGTTAACCTTTCCTAGGTGTTCATTCATCTTCCTTGATTTCAAATGCTTTTCAACATTGCTAACCATCTGTTTGTTCTTCCTGGATACACTCTTCCATGGTCTTCCAAAACATTGCTCTATCCTGGTTCGCTTCCTGCCTGAATAATTACTCCTCAGTCTTCTTGGCTAGATCAAAATTAATCTCTTATTGTTCTAGTGTTCCACACTTTTTCTTTGTCCATTTTTCATCTCTTTGTATACTCCTTTCCTTTGTGGGCAACGAGATGGTGCAGCAGATAAGGGAGCTGGACTTGGAATCAGAAAGTTCTGGGTAGTTCAGATTCTTAATAGCTCTCTGACCTTGGCCAGGGCATTCAGGCTCTTTGTGATGTAGTCTTCCCAACTGTAAAATTGGGTAACGATAGCACCTACCTCCATGTGAGACTCAAATATGATAACCTATGTACAGCACTTTGCAAAGGTTAAGGTGCTATGTAAATGCTAACTTTTATTCAATTGTGTGTTCCAGTGACTTCAATTATTAAATCTATGCAGATTACTATCAAATATACCTCCCTAGCATCAGTCTTTCTCCAGAGATTCAGTCCTGCATTTCCAACAGCCACCTATATGTCTCCTAGCAATTTAACACTGAAGGAAATTACATATATACATGCATATGAGTATGTATGTATGTATGTAGCTTAAGGAGATGATTGAGATAAAGCATGTTTATAGGTAGCAGGGAAGGAGCCAGGTTAATAGGGAGAGAATGAAGGTCAGGAAAGGTGCAAAGCCTACTCTTAAACTCAATATAACCAGAACTGAACTTATCAATTTCCCTTACAAGCTAGTCTTCCTATTTTCCTAAATTCTCTATTTCTGTTGATGGTAACCAAAAAGACATCTTTGATTCTTCCCATCCACATATAGAGTATTGTGTTTGTTCAAAACCCCTTCATCCAAACAATGATGAAGGCCTGCAGATTCTCTCTCCAGAATGTCATATCCATTCCTTCTCTTTACTACATCACAGCCAACGTCCAAGCCCTCGAACTCATGGACATAGATCTTCATGGCTAGAAAAGACCTTTGAGACCAAATCCTTCATTTTTTAGATGCCCAAAATGAGGCTGAAGCGACCCACTTAATTAAGAAGGCAGGGTTTGAATTCAAAACCAAGGTTCTTTCTACCATATCATGTTGTTCCGCCCCCTCCCGTGAATACCTGATATGGTCTTGTTCTACTTCTTCCTTCAATAGAAATAGATGTGGAGAGAAAAATAAACGCTCCTATATAAATGCTAATTTAATTGTCTCATTTGCCCCCAGAGCTCAATGTAGATTACTCTCAAATTTCCAGGTCCAGCTTTAATCTCCCCAGAGATCAGCCCCGGATTTCCACCTTCCTGCTGGACAGCTCCACCTGGATAGCCCATAAGCATCTCAAAGATTCAGCCATTAGCTTACTAGCTATGGAATCGGAAGCCAGTCCTTTCCTCCTCAGGGTCTTGATTTCCCCATTTACAAAATGGGGCGACCGGATCGGATGGCCCATGATGTCCCCCCTAGTTCTTCCTCTCAAAACGGATAGACAATTTCCTTTTCCAAGTCTTCTAGTATCTAGTGCTGTCTGATCGCTCCCTCTCTTTCCCCATCCTCCTCTATCCTCTTTCCCCATCCTCCTCTATCTTTCCCCTTCCCCCCACTAGCCCAGCAGGGGCGCCCCAGGGCGGAGCGGGGCGGGGCAGGATGGAGCCGATGGACTCCCTAGGCGGGCGCTCACCAGCCTGGTGATCTTCAACATGCCGGACCCCGAAACTAGGTAATGGACTGCCGCTATGGCCATCTTGGGGTGCACTTTCAGTCGCCCCTCGGCCCGCAGTCTTATCCTGAGTCCCTTGGACCATTTGAGTTTGTCCATGGTGGCGGTGGGAGTGGAGTCGGGCCCAGCTTGGGGCCACCAGTCCGGGAGCCGTAATGAGTGAGAGGCACTGGGTCCCCCCAGCAGCAGCACTCTTCCCCGCGCCCCACTAACGGCTGCATCCTGGCACTGGCCGCGTCACCCCTGCCTCGCTCTCTCCACTCGGTGCTTTCGGACTGCTTCTTCCCACTGCCCCTGATTCAACCCCTACACCTCACCTACGCTTCCATAAAACCCAGAACTGGACCAGTGATTTGATCACTGTGTATTTATTTGTATACTCATGTGTATACACCATTATGGATGAGTTTAGACTCAAAGTAACTGAGATATGAATAGCCCAAGGTAATAAGGTATAAGTTTATACACACACACACACACACACACACACACTCATATGTGTATGTATGTCAGAGATGAGACTAGAACTCAGACCCTCAAACTACCTGCCATATTGCTTTTTCAGGTTTTTTATGTTCTTTTAAAATTAATTAATTTGTTTTTTCTTTCATACTAGATTTTTAAGGACCTTTCCACATCTGGAGATTTATATATTACTGTGAGACCTGAGTTTTAAGAGCTGAAAGGGATCTTAGAAGCTATGAAATCCAATTCTGGAATTTACAGAGCAGGAAACTGAGGCCCAAATAATTAAATGATTGTTCAAAGTCACAACAGTGTCTAAATCAAGAATGGAACTCTGATCTTTGATTTCATTGGTATAGGAAATTCTCACATGCAGAAACTTCAAAGGCAGGTTGACAGCTCTGTAAGGGTCTTTGAGATTTATAGAGATACAGGAACACTGAGAGATTTTTACTTGACCAAGTTCACACAGCCAGTATTATGTTTCAATTGGCCAGTCAACAAACATTTATTAAGCACCTTTTAACTGCCAGGTAATCCAGTTAGATGGTGCAGTGGATAAAGCAACTGGTTTAGAGTCAGAAAAAAATCTAAGTTCAAATCTGGCTTCAGGGATTAGCTGTGTGACCTCGAGCAAATCACTTAACTCCTCATTACATCAGTTTTTTCCTCTGTAAAATGGGGACAACTGGAGAAAGGGATGCCTGATTATTCCTGTATTCTTGCCAAAAAAAAAAAAAAATCTCATGGACAAAAGTCCATGGGATCACATAATGTTGGACACAACTGAATGAATGAACAACAAATGTACCTGGCAGCGTACTAAGCTTTAGAAATGTAAAGTCCTCCTCCCTCCAAATAGAAGTAAAATTAAAAAAGCCTGTTTTCAAAGAGCTCACATACTAATAGAGGAAATGCTATGTAAAGACCTTGGTAAGTAGGATACATATATAGAGCATCTCAGGGTAATATGAAAGGAAAAGGCTTAGGAAGCTGAGCAGGAAAGGCTTTTGGCATAAATGGGATTTGAGCTGAGTCTTTTAAAATTTTTTCAATAGTATTTTATTTTCCAAATATATTTAGTTTTCAATATTCATTTTTGTAAGACTTTATACTCCAATGTTTAGAAGAATTGCACATGTATGAGCTATAAGCTATATGGGATTTCTTGATGTCTAGGCAAGGGGGGAAGGAAGAGAGATGGAGAAAATTTTGGAACACAAAGTTTTGTAAGGGTGAATGTTGAAAACTATATTTGCATGTATTTTGAAAAATAAAAAAAACTTTTTTTTAAAAAGACTACGTTCTAAATTTTCTTCCTTTCCTTCCTTATCTCCCCTCTTTCCAGGACAATAAATAATCTGATATAGGTTAAATATTTGCAATTCTTTTTTTATTTTTATTTTTTTTAATTATAGCTTTTTATTTACAAGACACATGCATGGGTAATTTTTTAGCATTGGCAGTTAGAAAACCTTTTGTTCCAATTTTTCCCCTCCTTTCCCCCATCCCCTCCCCCAGATAGCAGGTAGACCAATATATTTGCAATTCTTTTAATCATATTTCCATATTTGTCTTATTGTGCGAGAAAAATCAAATCCAAAGGGAAAAAGTGATGAGAAACAAAAAGTGAAAATATGTTTTGATCCATGTTCAGTCTCCATCGTTCTCTCTCTACATAAAGATGGCATTTTCTATCTCAAGTCTATTGGAATTGCCTTGAATCATCACATTGTTGAGAAGAGTCAAGTCCATCATAGTTGATTACTGTGTACAAGGTTCTCTTGGTTCTGTTGAGCTGAGTTTTGAAGAAAGCCAGGGAAACTTAACAGGTGGAGTTGAGAGGCTGAACCTTTCAAGACAGAAGATAGCCAGTGAAAAGGTAGAACAATGGAAGATGAAGTGTCATGTTTGAGAAATTCTAAGTAGTGTAGTGTGGCTTGATCTTAGAGTTCATAGAAAGGAAGTTGTAAGAAGGCTGGAAGGATTGGAAGTTGCTGGGTTAGGAAGGCCTTTAAGTGTCAAATAATGAAGTTTATATTTGATTCTGTTGGTAAGTCATTGGTATGGCCAAATCTTATTTTTCTTCCTATTTTTAAATATCTTTCTTGTATATGGCTTATCCTGGAGACACATAGATGTCACCTAGTGAAGGCCCTCATCACCTTTTAACCTGAAATATTGCAATAGTCTCTTTTTAAAAAATATTTTTCTCCCAATTATATGTCAGGGCAATTTTTAGCATTCATTTTTTTTTTCCTGAGGCAATTGGGATTAAGTGAATTGCCCAGAGTCACACAGCTAGGAAGTATTAAGTGTCTGAAGTCAAATTTGAACTCAAGTCCTCCTGACTTCAGGGCTGGTGCTCTATCTATTGCCCCATCTAGCTGCCCCTTAGCATTCATTTTTGCAAGATTCTTAAATTCTAAATTTTTCTCCTTTCCTCACTCCCCTTCCCTCTGCTCTTCTGAGAATAGTAAGCAATTTGATAAAGATTCTACATGTGTGATCATGTAAAAATATTTCCATGTTATAAAAGAAGAAACAGCTCAAAAGGGAAAAACCCTTTGAAAATAATATGCTTTAATCTGCTTTCAGAAGCCATCAGTTTTTTATCTGGATATGGATAGCATTTTTCTTCATGAGTTTTTTTGTACTTATCTTGCATCACTGTGTTGCTGATAAGAACTAAGTCATTCATAGCTGGTCTTCATACAATGTTGCTGATACTGTGTACAGTGTTTTCCTGGTTCAGCTCATTTCACTTTGCATCAGTTTGTACAGGTTTTTCTGAAATCTGTTCATTTCTTATTGCCCAATAGTGTTCCATTACATTCATACTACAGCATGTTCACTCATTCCCCAACTGATGGGCATCCCCTCAATTTCCAATATTTTGCCACTACAAAAAGGATTGCTAAAAATATTTTTGTACATATAGTTCCTTTTCCTTTTCCTTTTTTTTTTTAAGAGACCAATTCAATAGTTTATTAAATGTAGAGAGATACTGGGACCAAATGGATCTTGGTCCCAGGGCTGGATGAGACTGTCATCTCAAAGAGTCCAGCCTCCTTTCCCCTTTTTTTTTTTTTTTTTTTTGATCTCTTTGGGATACAGACCTAGTAATGGTATTGCTGGATCAAAAAATAGGCAGTTTGGTTGCCCTTGGGCATAGTTCTAAATTATTCCTTATAATGGTTGGATCAATCCACAACTCCATAAGTGTATTTCTCACATCCTTTCCAACATTTATCATTTTCTTTTTATCATATTAGCCAATCTGATACATGTAGTACCTGAATTGTTTTAATTTGCATTTCTTTAATCAGAAGCGATTTAGAGCACATCTTTAAATGCCTATAGATAACTTTGATTTCTTCTGAAAATTGCCTGTTCACATTCTTTGACCATTAATCTATTAGATGACTTATATTCCTTATAAATTTGACTCATTTCTCTATATTTGAGAAATGAAATCTTTTATCAGTCATTTGTTGTAAAGATTGTTTCCTAGTTTTCTGCTTTTCTTCTAATCTAATCTTTTGTACAAAAGCTTTTTAATATAATCAAAATTATCTAGTTTCCATTTCTTAATGCTGTCTTTTATTTGGTCATGAATTCTTTCCTTCCTCATAGATCTAATAGGTAGATTATTCCTTGTTATTCTAATTTGCTTCTGGTGTCATCCTTCATATTTAAATCATGCATCCATTTTGACCTTATCTTGGTGTATGGTGTGAGAGGTTATGTTCTATAGTTTTCCAGTTTTCCCAGCAGTTTTTGTCAAATAGTGAATTCTTATCTCAAAGACCTGGAGTCTGAGTTTATCAAACATTATGTTACTAAGATCATTTACTACTGTATCTTATGTACCAATCTATTCCAGAACTTTTAAGACTTTTCCCATTTATGACCTCTTATTGTTCAAGAAATTTTCATGTAACCTCATCTTGAACCTAAGCCAAGATGTTTCTGGCAGTGTTCATGCATATGTAGTACAAAGTGTGCATGTTGTATATTCAGAACCAAGGCTGCAGTGAAGTTACACAATATAACACAGGCAAGCATTACCAGAAACATCTTGGATTCATTAAATATTTGATTTTGAATTAATTTTTGGCTTTTTGAATCATTAATAAATTGGCTAATAATACCTTGATTTTTATAGCATTTTATAGTCTTCTAATTCTTTTCACATTTTATTCATTACACACACACATACGTATACACAACCTTGTATAAATAAGCTAGGCAGGCTGAACCTGTTGCTTTTTTACACACATGGAATGGCTGTTTTAACTAGTAGAATACATTACTTGAAGTGACTGTTCTTTAAAAAATGCTTTATTATGAATTTGACGAACACCAAATACAAATGTTTCAATATACAAACAAAAAGGGGGCTTATCTATGAAATTATAAATCTCTATTCTGTATTAACTTGGTTTTTAAAAAGCATATATCAGATTTAACCACCTCTGCCCTGCTTGTCTGTCCCTTTCTGAAATGTCTTTTGTATATATGTTAAAATATTTCACTTAGTTTTTTCCCCCCATCTCTCTCACTCCCTAACCCTCTGTGCCCCCGTCCACTCTCTCCTCCCCTTCCAAGTGCCCAAACGAAACAAAGTCACACATTGGTAGTATGAAGACATCTCTTTCTATACCTAGAACGTAAGAAAGTTGTGAACATGCTCATCATTATTTTTGGATTGGTAACCTGGTACTGCTTGGATTAGAATTCTTCTAAGTCTTTCCAAGTTGCTTTCCTTTATGAGAATGTAGCTGCTGCATAAATTATTTCCTTGGTCCAGCTCACTTCATCATCAGTTCACACAGGTCTTCGGGGGATGTTTTTGTCTCTGTGTCTTCAGCACTTAGCAGAATGCCTTGAGTGCTTGTCCAAGAGAGAGCTGTACTAGACACTTAAGTCTTTGTTTTTTTCTCCTTTCCAAATAGAGGTGTTACCTCAGGCTTGCTCTTCTTCATAAGATAACTTGTGGGATCTTCAGTCATCAGAAGCCACTGAGGTTCCTGCCTTATTTCTTTTTGACATTCCCATCAGCTCCAGAACCTTCAGGGGATAACAGGATGGGAGAAGGGGATTTTTTTCTGCCCACTTCATCTTCTGCTTCTCTTTACTGATCCTATTCTCCTCTGTGGTCATGGGGGTCAGCTTCAGTAATTATAGTTTTAGACCTGTGGAAGTTGAATTCCTCTAGCTGTGGGCAACAGCAGAAGTTGCTATCTTGAAATCAGTCTGTACTCTTGAGAATTCATGTGATTCTCTGCCTTCCCCAACTCCCATAGATTTTATATTCCCCTTTATCAATTCTTTACTCTTTCCTATAGCTACATTCTTTAACTTGACCCAAGATCTTGTAACAATGTATATAAACTGATTTGCAGACTTTAAACTGCTATGTCTTCTGTTACTATCTGCATAAAAAATCTTTACCAATTCAGTATTTGCAAGGAGAGTATAGGCACATCTGTGTAGTACAGAAGCAGGACTAGGGATAGAAAAGATAGGGTACCACCCAAGAATTTTCAAGACTCCATTTTTATAAATGCATTTATTTTTAATTCAGGAAAACTTTTTCACAGTAGGCAGGGATTTTTTTTTTTGACAGGCCTATTTTTTTCCTATATAACATAGGAGTGTTGTACAGATGACCACTAAGGTTCCTTCCAGTTGGAAGACTCTATGGTTCATCATGTCGAATAAGCTGCAAAAGTTTACATTTCCTATGCACACAGGCAGGAATGCAATTCTTAAACCTTGCCTTATCCAATTTCTGATTCTAATAGTTTTTAGACAACCCAATACCCAAGGCTGGGAAGAGACTGGCAATTTACAGGGTTCAAAGCAAGTAAGGACCTTAGTAATGACTTAATCCAACTCCTTGGTTTTGTAGAGGAAAGCAGCCAACTATGAAGGCCAAGCCACCTGCCATTCAGATGGAACCAGGATCACAGAATTGAGTCCATCCTGTTCTTCCACCTCTAAAGGCAGACACATTACCAATCTTCCTCTGTTTCCAGAATTTGTCCACTAGAAATTCTTCCTTATTTTACTTTTTCCCCCTTTTCCCAAGTTCACACTTTAGAGAAAATATGAAAGACTACAGAAATATATTTGAACTTAGAAGAAACAAAATTACAAGTCTTCATCTTTTTCCTGAGAAAGACGAGGGTGATAGCTACGATGAGAGTGGCGAGAGTGACGAGAACGTCGCTTTTTTTCATGAGTGTGCCTTTTCTCATAGGGACCACTTGGATTAAACATAAGTTTTCTGTAGATGAGAGCAGCATCTGCAACAGTAAACACAGTTGCCACAATTCCAAGGATCTGTTTTAAAAAAAAGTTATACTTTTAATCATTCATAGAAGAGAATAATTTCCCATTCCCCCTTCTAATTTTTAACAAAATGTTCATAATCACAATCTAGATCTTTAGGTTAACTCCTTTGCTTAAATGTATAGTGGTAGAGATCTTAAATAAAGCTCATTTAATCTAACCCCCCATTCTCCTTATTGTCATCTCTGTCAAAGACCTCCCTTTTGTCCAAAATTTTTCCAGTACATAGAAAGAGAAAATGCTGGCAAAAAAAGTTATTTTCAAAAAACTTTCTCTAGTAACTATTTGGAAAATGAGAGAAGGGCTAGTTATTCAGAAAAGGCCTGAAAAAATATTTACCTGTCTTCTTGTCTTCCATGTGTTACCTGTATTATTAGAGCCAAGGAGTCTATTTCTATAAAGCATCGTATAAACGCATGAGTGCTTAGCATCGTATTATTGTGTTTACTGTTTAACATCTTGATTGTAGTGGAATCATGAAATACTAAAGCAGGAAGGATGCTTTTTTTAAAAATAACTTTTTATTGACAGAACTCATGCCAAGGTTTACAACATTATCCCTTGTACTCACTTCTGTTCCGATTTTTCCCCTCTCTCTGTCCACCCCCTCCCCTAGATGGCAAGCAGTCCTATACATGTTAAATAGGTTATGGTATATCCTAGATACAATATATGTGTGCAGAACTGAACAGTTCTCTTGTTGCACAGGGAGAATTGAATTCAGAAGGTATAAATAACCTGGGAAGAAAAACAAAAATGCAAGCAGTTTATATTCATTTCCCAGTGTTTTTTCTTTGGGTGTAGCTGCTTCTGTCCATCCTTGATCAATTGAAACTGAATTAGATCTCTTTATCAAAGAGATTCAAGGAAGGATGCTTAACAACTAGCCTTGTTTGACAGATGGGGAAACTTAAGTTCCATAAAAGGAAAATGATTTACTCAAATTCACACAGTATTTTTGTAGTTGAGTTAAAATATGAATCCAGGTTCCTACTATCCAGTCTGGTACTTCCTCCAGAGATACCATTCTTTTAATGAAATGGATAAAAGGGAACCAGCTCAATCTAGGGAAGTTGTATGGAATGTATATACATAACTAAGCTATAGATGTCACAAATTGAACTGCATCTACTTAGGGGAAATAACATTTTTAGGATTCCTTTTAAGGTTCCTGAAAAATAAAACTTATTTATATTAAATATTTTAATGTCCAGGATGCTCTTGAGGAACAAGCTGATGGCAACTAATGTTGTAATGAAAAACCTTTAAGACTAAAGATGCCATATAAAGACCAAGCAAAGGATCAAATCTATATAGAAGGATATTGTTAAAAGACTCCTGAGAGTTTATTTTAACAAAGAAAAATCACTCCTCTCTCTTCCCTCCATATTCTGTTCTTTCTTTTGAATATGATGCCATTCTAAGTAATTGGAATACTTGGGTTTGCAGTGAGGACAGGCAAACTTACTGACCTGGCTCACCATAGCTTTTTGAAGAGGACAAAAATGTTTCCATGCAACAACTCTGCAGACTTTTTTGGACTAAAAATGTGAAAAACTTTATTTCTTCCTCTAAAGTAGAGATTGGTAAGTGCGAGATGAGTGATTACAGGATAACAGATCTAAAGAGTTGGAAGGGACTTTATTGGTCATCAAGTTCTACTCCTTTCATTTAAAAGATGAGGAAACTGCTAGTAAATAGGACAGATAGAATTAAAATCCAGAGACAGTGACTATACATTCTGTGTTCTTTCCATTCCAGAAGTTGATTTTCCAGGCCTATGAAAGAATTGGGGATTTTTAACTTGAGAAGAAGACTGAAATAACAGTAGTTTAGGGGATACATGCAGATTGCCCTCAAATATCTAAAGAGTTAACATATAAAAGTGGCGTTAGGACTAGCTAATAAGGTAATAGGGAAGCAGATTTTTTGATTGTGGAAGATAAGGTATGGGTCCATATCATTGGGAATGTTTAAGCATAAATTGGGTGACCATTCATTGGAAATGATAGTAATTTCAGGATAAGGGTCAGATCAAATGACTTCTGTGGGCCCCTTCTAAATGTGAGATTCTATGACCTTATTTCTGTGCAAATCTTGAGAGAAATATATATTATAATATTTTCAACGAACTATTAGACAGTTCAGCTACATGGCCCTTATAGATATGGAATTCCTACATTAATGTGAAGAAATCCATTTATAGTATACTTTCAGAAGTAAATGGTACTCCAGTTTTAGTATAAAATGATACTCCAGTTTTGGGCACACAACTGATACCATTACCTATTCAGACTTTTATTGATGTCATTTCATTTAGAGAGTGAAGCTAACAAGATTGCTACTTACCCCTGCGACAGCAATCTGTATTTTAGTTTCTGGTATCAACGACAAAACAGACACGATCATAAGGAACACTATGGTCATTAGTGAGTTTATAATATCCTGAAATCACAGCATAGAGAAGTCAGATTTTCCTGAAAACTGAGGCTGGCAAAAAAATAAGTCTTTAGAATCAATATAATAAAGTCTAAGAAAGAAAGGCAATATGGAAAGAAACTTGGGTGTCAGCATTGGGTTGAACCTCCATGGTTTAACTAGGCAACTATTTGCAAGTTACTTTTCCAAGGCTCAAGTTTCTTCACTTGAGAACTGGGGATGACAAAACCCAAACTAGTTACTTCATGAGATCATTGTGAAGATCAAATGAGATATGTATGAAGTACTTTGCTAATCTTAAAGCGCACTTCAATCCTGCCATGTTGTAGAAATGTCAGTAATGAGAAACGAGACGCCCCTTATCTGTGGCTCAGATTCACACCCAGAGGTCCTTATTTTTCTCTACCATAGTTGAGTCAGTTACTAATCCTGAGCACAAACCACGGGTGAGATATTTTAGATAGGACAGAGAGGCTCTGGGGTATGTCAGCAATGCTCAGTATTTAGGTACTGTAGGGGCAGGGAAATACTCATGGATGACATATGTTCCAACTTAAATAATGAGGTAGGATGGTTTAGTGGAAAGAGCACTAGATTTAGCCAGAGGGTGTGAGTTCAAATCTCACCACTGCCACCTGCCTTGTGTGACCTTCTTGGGCCTAGGTTTTTCCTCACTCATATGAAGGGTTAGCCTAGCTGGCTTTTAAGGCTAGGGCTTATCATAGTACTGCTGGGCTTATGTCAGGTATTTAATAAGTACTTCTTGGCTTTAAAGACCCTTCCAGTCCTACATCTAGGATTCTTTGAATTATTTTGCTGTGAGACAATTTGTACAAAACAAAACCCTCAGTCAATATTCATCTTGCCAAATGCAACAACTGGATTGTCATATATGCCATTATTCCTGGTAAGGTTGCAATTCATAACATTTGGACAAACAACAACCCAATGTGATATGAACTATAATATTTGGTTTTAGTAAATGTAAATTTCAAGAAATGGGACTTTTGTGCAATTGACTTCCTCAGCTGTCCCACCAAGAGTCAGCTCTTCGGTGGTCTTGTCAGGCCCTATCAGATTCCTGTAGTTCCACAAGACCATCAGCAGTGCTTAATACTTTCTCCTTTGAACTGGCAAGAAATGCAAATGCAAGACAAATACTTACTCTTTGCTGCCAAGTGGCCCTGGACCTTTTAAAACCTGTTCCTATGCCTGGGTGCAGCCCCTTGCCCTCAGCAATCATCAGATTAGATTGCAGAAAGGAGATCAGCACATGCTACTGTGGCGATACTGCTGTCTAAAATAAACAAGGTCTGGAGTTTGGGTGCTCAAAAGGTGAAGGCTATATTAAAAAATAACTTTACCTAGGTCAGGTCTACTTGAGACTGATCTGCATCATAAGTTATTTGGGTTCTTGAGTGTCTGAAGTTCACTCATAGATCAACTTGACCGATGGGGTTAATTGTCATCTTTTAGAATAGGTTTTTCTACTACAGTTTTTCTGTTTCTATGACTAGAGTCTGTAGGGGTTATATACTAGATAGAGTGATATTATAGAAGAAAATACTTTTTAAAGAATATGGTTGATGTCTATCAACAGGGGCTAGATGAAAAAAATTATGGTGTATGAATGTAATAGAACATTTTGATTCTTGCCTTTGCCTACCTATATTTTGAAATTGTTTAAAAAATGTCAAGAGGATGGAGTCAGAGAAACTGGGAAGATGTGTATGAAATGTATAGAACTGAACAATTTAATCAAAACTATAACAGTGTAAAGAAAAACACTGAGATTGCTATTCAATACAAAGATGAGCTATAACTCTGGAGGACCAATTCCAGTTGCTACCCAATTCCTGACAAGAGATGTGATAAGACTTGATGTACAGATATGTATTTTGAGATATGATTATGCATGATTTGTTTTACTGACTTCAGGACTAGTACTCTATCCACTGCACCATTTAGCTGCCCCTTTTCTTCCTATTTTAACTAGCATGTTGTGCTATATTGTATTCCATAAGGACTATTTTTTTTTTTTTTACCTGAGTTTAAGATAAGAATTTTACAGAATTGCCTGTGTTCTCTTCTCTGGCCAATACTTATCATATGCAACACTTGAATTATGCATCTCTGAAGATAAGTGCAGAGTGACCTGGAGCCAAACCAAATACTAAGTGGAATAAGACCCTGAAGCCTACAGATTAGAGGTACTCCTACTGGTCAATTCTCCTAAGATCATTCTATGAATGGGTCAAAGAGTATATATAGCACAGCTGTGTAATAGAGCTTTATGAAAGAAAATAAGAGTAATCCACTGGCCTGGGCTAAAAAGGCTTTAATATTAAAGAATGGGGATTATACAATAAAGACCTTATATAGAAAAAAAATTCACTATAAAAAAATGGACACTTACGAGCAAAGGCCAAAACAAAAATTTCAACACTAGGTCAAGTCTTAGTAAATACAATATTACGAAAAAAAGCACAGTGATGGCTTCCAAAGTTGTGATTACTATGTATGTTTCAGGGGCTTGAGCAACAATATATATGATCAAGGCTACTATAATCAAAATCTGTAAGAAAAAAAAAAGATTTACTTCAATATAATTTTGTTTCAAGTTGTAAACATTTCTCACTATGATTGCTTTCTAAATACATAAGCAGGAGGTATGATTATGAAGTATTAAGATTGATTTCTTCTTTTCCTTGATGAGGCAAAGTCCTCTAGTATCTATGCCTTTTATAATTTTTTCCTTTTTCTTTTTTTCTCCCCAGCTCTTTGCTTCATCAATTCTTCTTCCTCTCTTTAATCTACAACACTCACCCCCATTCCCCAATGGGGAAATTCCTGCTACACTATAAATTTTTATAAATTTAAACACACATGTACATTGGGAGTGGTAGTGTGGGGAAACACTGACCTTTCTTTCATTTATGTGGGAACCTCTCAATGTGGAAACTCTGACAAAGCAGATTGCCTGGACACTGATTAAGTGATTTACCCGGGGTCTGAGGCACTGCTTGAATTCAGGTTTTCTAAGGTCACATCTCTAGTTATTATGCCAGCAGTTTTCAGAGTATGATCTCAGACTCCTCCAGGGGGTCTGTGAAGTAAAAATTTTTATAATAGTAAGATGTGATTTGCCTTTTTCAATCTCATTCTTCTATAAGCATACAGTGTTTTCAGAGGCAACATGACCTATGTATCAGATTTAGCTGAGAACACAGAGACTGAATTACTTTTTAATCTGAAGAATTGTACTTTTGCCTTACAAATGGAGAAATGTACAGACATGTAAATGGAGGGATGGAGGTGAGGAAAAGCATTAACATGTACTTGTGCTCAGACTGTGCTAAATACTTAACCAATACTTCTCTGCAAAGTAGGTACTGTTATTTTCCCCATTATATAGTTGAGGAAACTGAGGCAAACAGAGATTAGAGTGATTTGCTTGGGGTCACACAGCTACTAAGTGTCTTGAGACTGGATGTGAACTCAGGTCTTGCTGACAGCAGGCACAGTGCTCTATCCACTGAGAATAATAATGACCAATAGACAAACTTTAGTTATTCAGACTTTTGATATCTGGTAGATATTTTCTCAGAAATGAAGTACACTGTCACTTCAAAGAAAAAAACTGAATTTGTTGCCAATGACAAAATTTGAGCGTTCAAGCAAAAACTGGAATTTTAGAAAACTTGGATCCATCATCATAAACTTGAGTTTCCTAAATAATTGGTTATCTCAGTACTCATTGTTAATTGATTCCAGAAAGCACAATGAATGGCAAGAACAAGTGAGGAATATATCTCCAGACTGTAGCCTAACCCACCCCATCCAATGCCCCAAAGGAAAAGTGGGGTTTCCAACTGTAGAAAAAAGGCCAGCCCAATTCAGCCAAGCTCTTCCCTTCTTAAGTACTCATTTTCTGAGGAGCCACTTCCTTTATACTCTTTTCCCATCTCAAATCCTCCAAGTCTCTTTTCCAGGTAAAATGAGATGAGGAAAGAGGAGGCCTGGATATGGAGGCAGAAACCATGAGGCAGAAACCATGGTCCCACACCCTATCCTGCTCAGGGCTCTGGCCTCTGCCCAGGTTTAGGACTGCCAGGAGTGCAGGATCCCCCCTGCTGCCTCTACCTGGCTCCACTGCAGCTACTTGCACCATCACTGCTGCTGCGGCTCTTTCTTTCTTTCCCTGCTGAACACACCGACCATTCGATCACCCTTCTTCCAGTACTACTGTTTTGGCAGCCAGGATACTATATGCTTTAGCCACATCATCCTGCAGAACTGCCCCAGAACCTGCCAACCTCAGTGCAGTGGGCTCTAAGCTGACAGGCCAAATACCACTGCATTCCCTGGGGAGGAGATGACCACAGCTGAAGGCAGTAGGGTGTTTGGTCAGTATGCCTGCACAACCTCAGATCCCTACTGCTCAACCAAGACAACCATCAAGCATGGATGAATGCTGAGCAACTGTGAAATGCTGAAGCCCGCCCCTCCTTCCCCCTCTTTTTTTTTCATCAAACCGTGTAGTATATGAATTCTATGAGTTTTGGGACAAAGAAGTGCTGAGATGCCACTGTACTTTAATAAAAGATTTTTTTGAAGAGATTGGTAGTGATTGTAACAAATGTGATATACATGTGCTATAATGAAATGTGTCATTATTTGGGAAATCTTAAAAACTCAGTGAATATTTTTTTCTTTCTTTCTTTCTTCCTTTTTTTTTTAAACAAATAACCAATGCATGATTTTTCAGAATTATGCATGAGTAAGCAATTCATTAAAGTTCAAGATAAATCAATAAAGCTTAATGTAAGAATGTATGAAAAATACACTAAGATTTCAGATTCCATATTGCAACTAATGTTTAAATAATTGACACTTATCAAGTTTTGATCAATTAGTATCAAAGGAGAATATCTACAAATATCTGAAAAAATTATTAAAATACATCTCCTTTTTTCAATTTTGTATTTATGTGAGGTTGGATTTTCTTCATGCATGTCTGACAACATATTACAACAGACAATGCAGATTAGAGAATACAGCTATTTATTAAGACAGCAAAGAGATTTGTAAAAATATAAAGCTGCAATTTTCACTAAATTTTGTTTTGGAAAACTATTTTTTCATAAAATGTTATTTTTGGTAACATATAATGGGTCATTAATATTATTTTAAATGAATTAATAAAAATTACAAACTTTCCATTTTAATTTCTAATATGGCAAATAGCCATCACCTATATGAGTCCTTGGTAATAAAATTTTGACAGTATAAAGGGGTTCTGAGACCAAACAGTTTGAGAAATGCTACACTTATTTAATATAAAGATGTTCATTATTATTTTTAGATATATCATCATTAGCATGGTATCATGGAAGCTAGTACATTTGGGCTTGTGTCAAAGAGACTTGAATTTGACTCCTGTTTTCAATAAGTACTTCTAGTTACCTGTGACCATGAGTAAGATGATTAGACTATAAAGCTGTAAAATGGTGGTTATAGTTATACTATTTGCTTCACTATAGCATTATGGAAGTACTTGTCAAGAGTTATAAATTACTATCCTAAAAACACACTGATAATTTTTCTATTCTTTTAACTCTAATATCCCTTAGAACTATGTAGAAAGTCAAAATCCTTTAAAAATACTCCACATTTGCATTCTAGAACTCATCTACTTTAAATGCTTAATCTAGTTTCTGGACCCACAATTCTGGCTCTCTTACAATTCCTCACAATCTGCTTCTCTAATCCAAAGCTCCAGACTTGCAACCTCAACTGCTTGTTTGACATTTCCGTTTGCCTCTTTTCATCATCACTGATGATGGGTCTTTAAGGCTATGGGTCTTTAAGACTAATATCTCTTGCATCTGTCAGCCCCAGGACTTGGCTCAATGGTTCCCTTTTCTAGTTTCTTGATGCTGTCACCTGTCCTTTGATGTAGGAGAAAACATGGATTGGTTTTATATTAAGGCTTTCCCCCTTCTCTGCCCTGCTCTCTAAAAACAGTGTGTGTGTGTGTGTGTGTGTGTGTGTGTGTGTGTGTGTGTGTGTGTGTAAAAATAATTAAAATTCTCTGGATTTCTTTCTGGTGTTTTAACTGTTAAGCACTACAAGGATTACCTACAAAGGATTAAAATAACAAGCCAGATGAGAGGAATGTTACAAACATGTTAAACAGATAATCTAGGATCTTGGTCTTTTCTCTTTTGAAAGATCATCTTCTTGCTGTACCCCAAGTCCTGTAAATTCACTTTCTCTCCAAATTCTCTTGGTGATCTCATCTTCTTATAGGTTCAATTTTCACTTCTGTAATTTAAGATGACTACATTTTAGATTTATAATTTAGAGATCTTAGAGGCTATCTAGTTCAGATCCTTCATTTTATAACGAAGGAAGCTGAGGCTCCGAGAGGTTAAATGACTTGCCTCAAACCTAACTGAGAGTTTAAGGACTGCTTGTCTCACACACCTTTTAAATTGAGGACATTCACTAAGATCTTTCCTCACATTTTCCTGACAAAATCCAGTCTCTGATGGAGAAGTAGCTCTCATGCTAGCCAAAGCTAACTCCTTTTACATCGAACTTCGATAACATTCTTTCTTGGCCTCTCTAGCCTATTGCTCTCACTAATCATCCCTTCTTTAATCTTTAAACTTTCCCCATCTCCTGGTTTCTTTTATGCTTCTAAAAGCATGCCCATGTCTCCCTAATCCTAAAATAACAACAAAAACAAACACACTAGATATATTTTGGTGATTTTCTCTTCACTTAAACTCTAAAAAAATCAGTTTATACTTGGTGTATCCACTTCCTCACCTCTCATGCTTCTAAAGCCTGTGCAATCTGGCTTCTGACTCCCTTTTTCCAAAGTTATCAATTATATCTTGGTTGCCAGATGTAATGGCCTTTTCTTAATTATCATATGAGACTGTTATGTCCTACATAGTCTTTCATTTCAGGTTTCTGTGACTGTTCATTTTTAGTTCTTTTCCCAACAACTATTCTTTCTCTCCTGCTGGATCATTGGCCATGTTATGCCTGAGTATCTCTGTGCTGGTTTTGTCCTGGGTTTTCTTGTCCTCTGTCCATGGCTCTGTCCTGGGTTTTCTTTTTCCTTTATTATTTCACCTGGTGATCTAATCAGTTGTTTCAATAGCCTTCGGGGTCTCTCTCCATTCCAATCCATCCTCCACATAGATGCCAAAGTGATATTCTAAAGTACAGCTCTGATAGCTAACACTATTCCTTTTCCATCTTAAAAAACTTCAGTTGGCATTAATGAGAATTGTAAACCAGCGCATTTAGGGTTAGGGTTAGCTAAAATGAGCCCATCCTGTTTCTATTATCAATCATAATCAGAAAAGCCATAGTCTCCCAAGTTAGGAGCATTGAAGAGCCTTGGTAAAGGTTTTGATACATCTGCATAACAAAAGCTTAATGGTGCTATAGAATATTTTAGAAACAGAAAACGAATATTCTAAAGAACTACAGATTATTCTTTCAAGTTACATGGGACCATTACAATCCAATGAAACGTTAAACTCAACATCTATTTTGTATTTAATGGGAAATCTAGAAATAAGTTTTTTCCAGCACATGGTTGTATAGTCTTTAGGAAAATGCACCAAATTGCCTGAAGCTCAGCAGAATCGGAGGCTACTTTCCAAATCTGATGCCACAAATGAAAATCTTGTAATATTGTACTATAATCACCCCTCAGCAGTAAATGTTCTCACAGAACACAATGAAGATTTGGGAGAGGATAGTGGTTAGTGACATAGAACAACCATGAATGATACATAGATATCCATCACAGATTGCAAAGGGTTGCCGTTAACCAAATATAATTTAGCAAGGCAGAGTCATACTGATTAAACAACTGGCTTCTGGGGGTGTGTGTGTGTGAATGAATGACTTTTAATAGAGATTCAAAGAGAGGAGGAGGAGAGGGTAAGGCTTAGAGAATATAATGAGATATTCAGATTGTCTTAAAGAGGCCAACAAGACAAGTCTGGGAAAACTGACCTGATTATGACTGATAATAGGAACAAGTATGGGCTTGTTTTAGCTATTCCTGTGAATAATCTGGCTTAGAGTTTCCATCAGTATGGCATTCTTTTTTTAAATATCTATTATTCTTAGCCTCTCTTACCACCTATTTAACTACTGTGATTAAAATTATTTTATATTTATGATCTATACATTTACAACTGTTTGGTCTTCTGCATTAAAATATAGAATCTTTAGGATCAAATAGAAATTCCACTGCTTCATATTTAAACTAGTCACAAGGAGGGAATCTTTTTTTCTTTTTAGTGTTCTTACACATTACTCCTCTCCATGCACTCAAAGGTACAGACATAACTTTTGCTTCTCACAGACTTCTCCCCTTTGCACTGGCTATCCTCTATGCTGGAATACTCACTCTCTACTCCTCCTCTTAGAAGCCTTGACTTCCTTCAAGATTTACCTCAAATACCACCTTCTCTAGATGGCCTTTCCTGCTTCCCCTAGCCTTAGCATCTTCTTCTTTAAGATTACCTTTTGAATGGGACTGATTGGATGAAGTTTTCTCAAGTTTATGAGACTAGGCCTAAGTCACATGATCCCTATTCCCAGCCTTGAACTCTGGGATGCAGAAAGTTAGTGAAGTTACAGGACGTGACCTACAGGAAGCAGACAACATTGGTGACCAGTGGTCAAGGATGGTTCCGTTCTTTTAGTCTATTCAATGAAAAGGCTCGGGTCTTTTGCTTTTTAAATCTTAGACAAGTCGGAAACTGGCCAAGTTCCAGGAGCTGGAATGGCTATGTGTTTGGGCTTCTCCCTGCAGGGATTAAATGCTTTCTCTTTGTAGCTGAAGATGCCTCTGATTAGTTAACTTGGGAAAGGGAATCTTATACCTATCCCACACACGTTCAATTACTTTGTAATGGAGAAAAGAATGGGATGAGCAATTTCATTGAGACATGGAACTTCTGGATAAGGAAACTTCCTCTAAGACACAGAAAGAGTATGACTTGCTCTGGTTCATTTTTGGCTTCCAGTCTCTTCATCCTGGGATGTTTTCTCCAAACTCTGGTTTGTGGTCTCCCTCGTTAAAATGTAAACTCCTTGAGGGCAGGGACTGTTTTTTGTTTTTTTTTTTTTTCCCTTAGCATCTCCTACACTTAACACAGAACGTGGTAATTCGTAATTTACGTAAATGCAAATTAATTGGATCTCTGCCAGGTGTTGGTGAGGGACCAGTATAGCTCAAAGAAACTATGAGCATGAGTTCCCCAAAACTTGTTTCCTTTAGCTGTTCAATGGAGACCTCTTTCTATCATTTTTCTTGGCTTCCCATTTCAATGGCTTGGGTGAAAAAACAAATATCCTGGGGCCAACAACAACAACAACAACAACAAAACGATACCTTTCTCTTGCCCAACAGGTTCTCCCAGCCATCTTTTATGGCTTCAATGATCAATTTCCCAAGACTCATTCATCCCTTCAGGGAGTGGTTTACTAGAATCCAGGTTCACAATAGAAAAATCTGCTCATGTACAGTAAATAACAAAACATAAAATATAGGATCATGGCACCAAAATCTCAAATCCAACATTTTCAAAAACAATTCATTATTTTTAGTTTCTTCCCTTCCCTTCCTTACATCTTCCTTTTGACTTCTTTATATCATCAACAGCACCATCATTCTCCCTTGATCTGGTGGGAGGCCTTAGAATAGTCTTTCATCCCTCTCCTATGAATCATATTTCTTCCTATTTTCTTTCCATTTCCTATTTCCACTTTCCTCATCACCTCAAACCAGAATTCTCAAGGCAAATTTCTCCAAAGGGTCTGAATGTTATCTCTGCTATTTACTATCTTTAAGAATATGAGCAAATCACTTCAATTATGAGCTTCAGCTTTCTCATCTGCAAAATGCAGATAATATTTGGTGAACCTACCATACAGAGATGTGGGGAAAAAAAAGTTTGGTAAACCTTAGAATTAAAAAAGGTGAGCTTAGATTATTATCACTTCAAGACTCCATGATGCCTTTCCTGGTGCCCCCAGCTAGAGCTGATGACTTCTTCTTTGGAAGTCCCACAGCACTTTTTACTTCCCAATGGTACTTATTAATTCTATTTTATAGTTATATAATCTGGATAGATGCTTCTTCTCCCCACTGGATTGTAAATTCCCAGAGGTCAGGGGCTTGGTCTCATTTTTGTAACACCCCCACTGTCCAGCACATGGCAAGTGCTCAGTAAAATCTGTCTAGCGAAAAGGGGAAAATCTGTTATAATACTTCATAGTCACATCTCATTATTATTAACATCTTAAGGTCTCAACTTCCTTAAATATAAGACTATTTTCATGATATTTCAAGTTAATTTCAAATTATACAACCATTATCTTACTGACTCAAAACATTCTAACCATCCACACCCTTTCGGCCCATTTTCCAATACACCCGACATTCAAGTCTACAAAATGAGGCATGTCGGGAGCCTAAGGCTCTTTTCTCTATTTTTCCCAATGGCGGGATCTGGTTCCTGCCTGCCGCCCCCTCCCCCAATAGCTCCAGGTTCTGATTCAACACCTGCTTCAAAGATTTGCAACCTGGACAAGTCCTCCTGCCCTCAGTTGTTAATTGGGAGGAAGAGGGAGGGTTTGACCCGGAAGAGTTCAAGGTCCTGACCTCCCTGACCTCGCAGGTGGGGGTGGGGTAGGGCCTACCCCCGTGGGGCCTGGTCTAATCTAGCCCGAGAGCTAAGGGTGGAATGCGCCTGCCCCGAGGCTCGTCACCCAAGCGCCCTACTTCTGGCCACCCTCTCCCCAAGCCAAGCTTCCCCCTCACCAGCCGTATCATCTTCACTATGCCCTTGATAGAGATCAAGAAGGCCCACACAGTCCTCTCCTCCGGGTCGGAGCTAATCTGGGACTCCATGACACAAGCAAGCACTAGCCAGCTCCGCCAGCTCTCCCCACTAGGCTTCCTCCGACTCCGCTCCGGGGCACCCCACCCGCTCTTCGCTTTAGTTAACGGCAACAGCCGCGCGATAGCCCCTCCGTACCCCCCCCAACCCGCCCGCGTGCCCGCCTTTCCCGCCTCGGGACCCCCCCCAGAGCCTCACTGCGCACGCGCGCCGCCTAGAGCCTCCCGCCTTCCTTGCCTCGTGATGCCGCGGGGAGCTTCAGAACCATAGAGGACCGCTTCCCTGACCTCACTACCCACGGGGACCGCCTCGAGACTCCCTCTCTACGCTAGCGCTTGCTTCCCGAGGGCCTCGTTCCTCCTCGTGTTTCCCTCCAAGTCCTCTCGAGGGCTGGCCCCCCGTTTGGCCACACACTATTGAGCCCTTCGTGTCGGCCATCTAAGAGACCAATTGTTTATTGGGAAATAATCCCGCCCCCATTTAATAGTATTTCATTTCTCCCATAATTCCGTATAAAAATAGTGTTTAACGTTCATTTTTGTGAGATTCTAAGGTCCAGTTTTTCTCCCTCCCTTCTACCCTCCCCCAAGACAGCAAGCAATCCTATATAGCCTATACACGTACGATCGTATCAAGCCTATTTCCATATTGGTTTTGTTATGAAAGAAGAATCAGACACAAGGGGAAAGCCACTAGAAAGAAAAATAAAATTTATTTAATGAAAATAGTTTGCTTCAACCTACATTCTGACTGTACAGTTCTTTCTCTGAATATGGATTAGCATTTTCCATTCCATGTCTTCTGGAAGTGTCTTGGGTCAATTGCTGAAAAGAGTTAAATCTATCATAACTGGTCATCACACAGTATACAATGTGCTCTTGGTTCTGCTCACTTCACTTTTGTGAAATGAACATCAATTCCTGGAAATCTTTCCAGATTTTCTGAAATCAGCCTGTTTCTCATAAAGTACAATAGAATTCCATTACATTTATATACCACAATTTGTTCAGCCATTCCCCAACCGATGGACACTGGGGAATAGCTTTGGTTTATAGACACTCACGTACTTCTGCATATATGTTAATTGTGAATATATCTTGGATGGGCTTTTTTCCCCCCAATCATTACAGATTTCACTAATAACACCAGAGACTAAGATGGTACAAAAAGGCAAGGGAGATTATGTGTCTCATGTATGGGAGGGAATATATTTGTAGTTATGTCTTTGGAATTAAATATGCCTTTGTAAAAGCTGCACTGTGTTACATTTAGAGCTCCTATAACAGCCATTTAAGTTACAAAGGAATTACTTTATAGAAATAGAAAAAATAATAACAGAATTAATTAAATTAATTTGGAGAAAAAAAGGCTTAGATTCTTAAATGAAAAAATTTCCAAAAAAATCTGAATTCAAGTAGGCTTATCATGAACAAATCTCAAACAATATTACAAATCAATAATCATCAGAACTATTTGGTAATTGTTTAAAAAGAGAGTTAAATCATCAGGAACAGGACTTATATCATCAAGAATAGAAGACTAGATAAACATGATCCAGAAGAAATTGAACATAGTAACTCAGTGTTCATTAAACCCAGGAATACAATTGTTCTATTCAACAACAGCTGCTGGGAAAATGGGAAAACAGTTTAGTAGCTTGCTATATTAAAGAAAATAAAATTCTAAGATCCAATTGTGTTTGACTTAAAGATAAGATTTCATTCATGTATCTTTTACAAAACTGATTATAAAAAGTATTCTTAAATAAACCAGGCATTGAGATAGCCATGAAATATAAAGCAATTTGGTTGTGTAAAATTAAAATCTTTTGCATAAAAAAGCAATTTAGTTAATATTAAAAGAAAAATACTCTTGATTAAGAAAAAAAATTTTAACATGCAAACCTCCTGAGGAAGATCTAATAACCAAGATAAAGAGGGAATTGACCCAAGACCATTCCCCCCCCAAAAAATGGTTATAGAACATGAGTAGTTTTCAAAGAAGAAATGCAAATAATCACCAACCTTATAAAAATCAGTCAAATCACTAGTTATATGAAAAATACAATTTTGAAAAACCCTATGATTTTACTTCAAATCTAATAAATTGGAAAAAAATGATGAAAGAAGTAGTTGTTGGCAAGGCTCTAAAAATATAGGCACGCTAATACAGTGTGATTGGAACTGTGAATTAATCTAATCATTGTGGAAAACAATGTAAAACTGCTTAAAATGACTAAATTTGACTCACCACTACTAGATATGTACCACAAGAAAGTCAAAATATATATGCTAAAATATTTCTAGTGCTAGCAAAGATCTGAAAAAAAAAAGAGCCTATGAGTGAGAAATATCTAAACAAATTGCAGAATGTGACTATAATGGAATATGATAAAGTAGTGATTATAAGAAATTCAGAGAAATTTGAGATTTTTATGAACTGATGCAAAATGAAGTAAGTAGTATCAAGAGAACAAGATGCTAAATGAACACAATGATGTAAAGGAAAATAATTTTTAAAAATACAAGAACCTGGGATATTATAAAGAAGGAGGTACTTCAATATGCCCCTCATTTCTAAGTTGCTTCCTTAGACATTAGAGAAGAATTTTTATTTAGTTGACATTGGGCATACCTTCCATGGACATGAAAAACACATATACATCTTTATATATAATTTAACTTGTGTATAATATAACTGGTAGAACCAGTTCATCTTCTTTCTACTTCTTTTTTCCATTATTTTCCTTGTTAGTAAACCTTTTTATATAATTTGGGAGAAGCTACATTATCCTCTTCTTTTGTGGAGATTCTCTAGACTCAAGAAAAAGATATATAGAAACTGATGGAACAACTCTTGATGATCTTAATTGAGGAAGAAAATTGCTTGTCATCCCCAATTACCCTCAAGATTTCTTCCTTCCTTTCTCTTCCTTCCTTCCCTTCCTTCCTTCCCTTCCTTCCTTCCTTCCTTCCTTCCTTCCTTCCTTCCTTCCTTCCTTCCTCCCTCCCTTCCTTCCTTCCTTCCTCCCTTCCTCCTTGCTCCTTCCCTTTCTCCCTCCCTCCCTCCTTCTCTCCTTCCTTCCCTCCCTTCCTTTGTTCCTTCCTACCAACAGAATCGAAAACCAGCACAATAGGGTAAAAAAGTGATGGCTGTGCTTTGGGGTCGCTCTCTTTTTTCTTTTTTTAACTCTTCCTCTAAGAAGGCAGTAAAGGATTAGGTTAAGATTGACCCAAGGCTTTTGTGATCTGAGCAGCAGGTTCAGGCAGGATGCTGGAGTATTCAGGCCAAGGCAAACTGGGAAAATTGGAACCACATCAGCACTGTACAATACGAATTGAAATCTGCTATCTTGTAAGGTGGGAAGGGAATGCATATTCCTTATTTTGTCTTTAACTTATGAGTAATATAAATAAAATGGATTGCCCTCTCCAGATTCCTTTTCTTTATGAACTTTAGTATATGCTTGGGGGAAAATTTACCCATCAAATAACTTGGAAGAAGATGGATACAATTGACAGGACTTTATACATTTATTTTGCATTTTATTCCATATCATTAAAAACTATTTGATCATGACACACTAAGGAAGTTTATGTGTAGAAGATAACATTGTAATTAAGCTGTATACATTTTGTATCTTTTTCTGTGCATACATGTTACTTCTCCCAAAACTTGGTCCACGATTCCAAGGAAGTCATTGTCCTCCTTGGGCTTTAATTTAGAAGAAAGACTCCTTTCAGGCTGATTTATTATTGATGTTGAATATTGTATATGCTTTCCAACTTTTTATTTTCTTTTTTCTCGATAATTTAATTATTTTATTAATAATGCCCTTTTAAAAATAACTTTTTATTTCAAAATATATTCAAAGATAGTTTTCAACATTCACTCTTTTTTATTTCTTTTTTTTTTTTTTGCTGAGGCAATTGGGGTTAAGTGACTTGCCCAGGGTCACACAGCTAGACAGTGTCTGAGATCAGATTTGAACTCGGGTCCTCCTGACTTCAGGGCTGGTGCTCTATCCACTGAGCCACCTAGCTGCCCCAACATTCACTCTTACAAAACCTTGTGTTCCAAATTTTTCTCCCTCCCTTCCCCTACTCACTCCCTTAGACATCATGTAATCCAATATATGTTAAACATATGCAATTCTTCTATACATATTTCCATAATTATTATGCTGCATAAAAAAATCAGATTAAAAAAAAAGGAAAATGAGAAAGAAAACGGAAAGAAAGCAAACAACAACAAAAAAGTGAAAATATGTTGTGATTCACTTTCGGTCTCCTCTTTCTGGATGTAAAAGACTCTCTCCAACACAAGTCTATTGGAATTGGTCTAAATCAACTCATTGTTGAAAAGAGCCACCTTCATTGGAATTGATCATGATATAATTTTATGTTCTTTTGAGTCTACTCACTTCACTTAGCATCAGTTCATGTAAGTCTCTCCAGGCCTTTCTGAAATCATCCTGGTGATTGTTTCTTATAGAACAATAATATTCCATAATATTCATATATCATAATTTATTCAGTTGTTCTTCAACTGATGGGCATCCACTCAAATTCCAATTCCTTGCCACTACAAAAAGGGCTGCTACAAATATTTTGGCACATGTGAGTCTTATTCCCTTTTTAATAATCTCTTTGAAATATAGTACCAGATGAGATACTGCTGGATCAAAGGGTATGCATAGTTCCAAATTTTTCTCCAGAATGGTTGGATTAATTCATAACTCCACCAACTGTCCCAGTTTTTCCACATCCCTTCCAACATTTATCATTATCTTTTCCTGTCAATTCAGCCAATCTGAGAAGTGTGTAGTGGTACCTCAGAGTTGTCTTAATTTGCATTTCTCTTATCAATAATGATATAGAACATTTTTTCATATGACTAGAAATGATTTTAATTTCTTCATCTGAAAATTGTTCATATCCTTTGAACTGGAGAATGGTTTGTATTCTTATAAATATGAGTCAATTCTCTATATATTTTAGAAATGAGGCCTTTATCAGAATCCTTTCCCCAGTTTTCTGCTTCCCTTCTAATCTTGTCTGCATTGGTTCTGTTTGTACAAAAACTTTTTAACGTAATAGAATCAAAATTATCCATTTTGCATTTCATAATGTACTCTATTTCTTCTTTGACCATAAATTCCTTTCTTCTCCACAGATTTGTTGGTTCTTCTAATTTGCTTATAAGTATCATGCTTTATGTCCAAATCATAAATTCATTTTGACCTTATCTTGGTAAAGAGTATTAGGTGTTGGTCAATACCTAATTTCTGCTATACTATTTTCCAATTTTGCCAGCAATTTTTGTGAAATAGAAGCTGGGGTCTTTGGAGTTACTTTAGTGTTTGACTATGTATCTTATAAACCTAACCTATTCCACTAATCAGCTACCCTGTTTTTTTGTGGGTTTTTTTTTTTTTTTGAAGCAATTGGGGTTAAGTGACTTGCCCAGGGTCATACGGCTAAGCAATATTAAGTGTCTGAGATCAGATTTGAACTCAGGTCCTTCTGACTTCAGGGTTGGTGCTCTATCCTGCACCACCTAGCAGTCTCTGTTTCTAAGCCAGTCCAAATGATTTTGATGACTGCTGCTTTATAAAATAGTTTTAGATCTGGTACAGCTATGATGTCAATATTTTAATAAAAGAATCATCATTTGGCCATCTTTCTCTTAGACCAAAACCCCAATTTTTTCACTATGTTGATTGATTGTGCTAATTTCCCTTCTCACTCCCCCCCCCACCCCTTGCAACTTAAAAAATACTCTTTCTTATATGGGTTGTCTTCCCAGAGGTAGGGAGGGATACTAGGGAAAATTATGAAAGGGCAAAACCCAGAAACAATAATTCATTTTTTAAGTGAATAAATTTATCAAATTTAAATTTTTTTCTGCTTGTCAGTGTTTCCTTTTGAACATTCTTCTGCACACTTTAAATAGTTCAGTGATATCCCTTCCCTCCTTTATTGCCAACACACTAGAGTATAACTAACATCCCATGTTTTTGTTTGTTTTGTTTAGCCTTCCTATTTCTCATCCTCTGTTCTCTCAAAATGGAGGGGAAAAATAACAACAACTCATAAGTCTCTTAACAAATAATATTCAAGCAAAATAGACTCAAATATTTGTCATGTCCAAAAATGTATGTCTTATTCTGCACCTTTGGATCATCACCCTTCTGTCAGTAGGTAACATACTTTATCATCAAAACTTTAAAGTTCTGGTTGATTATTGCATTGATTAGAGTTGATTTTATTTTCCTCTTTTAAAATTTATTTACATCCTGAATTTAACCAACATGCATAGTGGAAAAGAAGAAGAGGATTGGGGGGTCAAGATGTCAGCAGGTATTTTACTTCATTATCAGATCTCTGTCCAGTCATTTATATTGTTGAAAGCCTGAAGTATTTCAAAGTTGTTTTTCTTTATAATGTTGCTATTATTAAATAGCTTATTCTCCTAGTTCTGTTGATTTCACTTACATCATTTCATATTTCCTAGAGTTCTACGAAACTGTCAATTTCCTCATTTCTTATAGCACAACAATATTCCATTTACATTCACAGCTCACAAGTTGATCAGATGCTTCTCAGTTGACAAGTACCCCTAGTTCTTTGCTACAAAAAGAACTACTATAAAATTGGGACTGTGTTCTGTCTAAATTTTGGGATTCCTAATGTCTAGCACAGGATTTTGCATGCAAGTGCATGTTTATTACATGACTGTGCCAACTTGTGAAAAGTTCCTATTCGGAAAGGTTTCAGGAGTAACTAATTTTATCAGATTGGTTTATTCTGAGTCAGAAAGCTGGGCTTCAATCCTACCTCTGTCTTTGGAAAGAGTTCTTGGACCTATTATTCTCTTAGGATAAAAGAATCAAAGATGGTCTAGAACTTGAACTTGACTTTTTTTTTTGGGTTGTTGTTGATGTTTTGTTTCTTCTTTCCCCCCTCCCCCCCAGGTAATTGGGGGTAAGTGACTTGCCCAGGGTCACACAGTGTTAAGCGGCTGTCCTTTCTTCAGGACTGGTGCTCTATCCACTGCGCTACCTAACTGCCTTGTGAGCCACCTAACTGCCCCGAGCTTGGGTGGTTTAAAAAAATTGATAACTATATTTCATTATAACCTCTCCCACTCAATTCTCACCCCCGCCCCCATTACGTGAGACAGGGGCTGTTTTTGCCTTTCTTTGTATCCCCAGAGCTTAGCACAGTGTCTGCTTTGTATGGAAAGAACTTAATATATGTTCTTTGCAATGCTCTGTATTTTATTTTATGCATTTAAAAACAGTGTTCTTCCTAGTGAACAAGCATTTATTAAGAGCCTAAAAAGGAATCAATATTCTTCGCGTGGCTGCTGAAGGGATCCGTAACGTAATTACGTTTAAAAACGTCGGATCTAGTTCAGCGCTGAAAGACGCAGCAAAACGCCGCCGGGGGTGAGGGGCGGGGCAGTTGTAGAGGAGTTAGGGTCCTAAATGTGTTCCTTTAATTATATCTTTGGCTTTTTCTCCTGAATTTACATAACTAGGTATAACCATAAGGAGCTAAGCATCTCGTGTGACTTTTAGGTGGGAGCAAAAAAAAAAAAAAAAAAAAAAAAAAGCAACTATAGAGCTCTCGGCGGCAGGCAAGTCTGGGCTTGATTTTTCTCCAGCTGATGAAACTGGGAGGTGCGGCCTTAAGAGCCCGCCTCTCGGCCGCAGAGCCACTGCCATTCGAGGGCTGGGTCCTTTGCAGCATCCGCCACCAGCCCTCGCAGGAAGCCAAGCCGGCGTCAGGAGACTGTTGCGGAAGCACCGAAGGCCGGCAGCTCGTCTACGCGGTGCTGGCCGCACAGCGAGGGCTCCATGGTGCCAGTGCGCGCGTGGGTCCGGTTGCTGCTGAAGCCCCCCGGGTTGGGGCTGCAGCCCCATGGACTAGCACCTGCACCGGGCGGCGGAAGGCTCCTCCCTCTGGCCTCTCTGGTCCGTCATCAGCACCTCCGCCCCCCCGGGCTGACAATGGCTTCGGGCTCCGAGGGGCAGCTGCAGCCCGCTCCGTCCCGTGGTTGGCCCATGGGTAAACCCCCTGTTTGTTTTGCTCTTTGTAACCTTCCTTCCCCCTTCTGTTCTAAGGAAGAACCCAGGCTTTCTCTGCTTTGTGGATTTGGAGGTGGAAAGGGCCATGAGAACACATTGTTAGAACATAGAACGTTATGGAGCTGTAAGGAACTTGGAAATGAGCGCGCAGGGAGCAGGATTAGAGTGTCACAGATATAAGGGACGTTAAAATATAGAATATTAGAGATGTAAGGCACCTGGAAACGCCGATGGTTAAGCCGTTACAACAGCGGAGTATCAGGGACAAGAGAGGTCAGAATACAGAACGTTAGCGCTGTGAGAAACTGTAGAACATGCCTTGTTGGAGCTGAGAGGGCCCTTAAAACATATAGAGCTGTCTCAGGTAGAAGGCACTTGAAAATAGATGTTAGAACGTGGAATGTTGGAGCTGTAAAAAACCTGGAAACGAGGCTTGTTAGAGCTTAAAGGGCCCATAGTATATGTGATGTAATACTTAGTACACAGATATAAAAGGACATTGGAATATAAATCGGCAGAAAATAGAATGTTAGTGTTAAAAGAAACGCTAGATCGGGCATCCCTTGATGAATGGGAGTGTAGAGTACCAGAGCTGAAAGCACCCCTAGAATGAAACAGTTCCAATCCTCCCTGAGACACATCTAGTTTCAGAAAAGTCATTTAACCCGGGCTTTAGTTTGCAGAAACCTACTTCAGAGCGCTTTTATTTGGATAGAAAAGAAGTAATATAGAAAGTGATGTGATGTATAATGTGGGATTTGGCACCAGATGATGGTAGACACCTAAAGTTGGAGTACAGCCATGTGAAGAATTCACAATGGCCATTGTCTTTGGCTAAAAGTAGATTTTATTAGGTTATTGGAAATAAGTTATGGACAAAAGGAAGGGATACAAGGGACACCGGGAATAGTAAAGATGAAATAGAGTGGAAGAGCATATGAAAGACAAGCTCCTCAGTGGAACTTACAATTACCCAGTAGAAAGCGAGTATCCATGAGGTTGGGGTGTATCTTTAGCTGGCAGGCTAAATCCTGAGAGGGACTTCGCACCTAAAAGAGTTAGCTCTAAGGAGGAAAAGTTAGGGGAGATACCACAAAGCATGGGAAATGGGAAAAAAAAAAAAAACCCACCACAAAAGTAAGACTAATTGAAGTGGGCTAAGTTCCAAAAGGATTTAGCAAAGAACCAGGAGCAAGAAGACAAATTTATAGAAGTTATAGAAACCAAAGCTTTATGTTACTTATTTGCTAATTTTATGGCTTACACGCAGGAGTCCTCAAACTTTTTAAATAGGGGGTCAGTTCACTGTCCCTCAGACTGTTGGAGGGCTAGACTATAGTAAAAACAAAAACTTTGTTTTGTGGGCCTTTAAATAAAGAAACTTCATAGCCCTGGGTGAGGGGGATAATTGTCCTCAGCTGCGGCATCTGGCCTGCAGGCCGTAGTTTGAGGACCCCTAGCTTACAGGTAGGTTTGAAGGGTGATCTATTCACTATTATCTTAGGAACTTGGTTATCACTGACCACCTGCTTGTTTAGCTGACAGTCAGCAATGTTTGTAGCAATGTTTGTATAGTTTTCCTAAAGCCAGGAGATTTTAGACTCATTGACAGACCGATTATAAGAACAATAGAATTCTAAGGTCAGGGGACCTCAGGATTACTGCTATATTTTGCCTAGAAGCTGTACCTCATCAGAAAGTGCTTCACAAATCTTAAAGCACTATGAAAATAGTAGCCATTAGTATTATAATGAATGTAGAATGTTAGTGTTGCAAGGAACCTTACTGAACGTGCAATCCTTTCTTCTTGTTTTTATTGATGGTGATAGGAGGCTGAGGTTTTATGATTTGTCCATGGTTACAGAGATAGAAAGAAGGAAATGTGCATTTATATAGTGTTTGTTATGTGCCAGGTGCTCTGCTGCTAAATTTACAAATATTATTTCATTTGACTCTTAGAAGAATTCTGGGAGGTAGATGCATTTATAATTCCTATATTACAGTTGGAAGAAACTGAGGCAATCAGAGGTTGTTATTTCCCCAGAATCACACAATTAGTAAGTGTTTGATTTCTAACACAGAACCCATTTCCTGTTGTATCTAGGCCAAATTACTTAGATTATAGTTGTTCCATTGGTCAGGATGCACCCTTTTGAATATATATAGCCATCCTTCCTTGTCTTTTTATCCTTCTCAATTCTTGTCCATACCTTCTCTAAATATTTCAGAAAAAATTTATTAGATATACCTGATGTCTTCTTCTGTTTTTGTTTTCTTCTAATTGTAAAGAGGACTTCACAGATGGCAAAATGTGGTTGAATTTTCCAAAGTTCTAAGTAGTAAAGATGGGGCTGGAAGCCCAATTACCTGATTTTTGTTCCAGTGCCTTTTTGAATATATCTCATTGCTTGCCTCAGTAGTCACAAGCTTGAGGATGACTTTCCTATCTTAAACAAATTTCATTTGGTTTAAAATGAATACTGTGTGGTACACATAACATTATATAGTATTTAGAGTGTGACTGCTGAGCTTAACTCCCAGCTCTTTTATATGTTATTTGTATTATTTTGGCTAAATTATTTTTCCTCTCTGAGCTTCATTTTCCCCATCTATAAAATGGGAATAATAATATAATAACTATTTTATCTACTTAGTCCTTTATGATCAAATGATATGAAGTATGTTAAGCTTTTTGTAAAAATTAAAATCACTATGTAAATATAAGCAAAATTTTTTTTTTTCTGTTTTCTCCACTCAAAAGTTCACTTATTGAATCTAATTGGGTGAAGGTGAAGTACCTGGAAAGTGGAAAGTGGAAGCACTTTCCAAATACTATCTAATTTGAAGAGAAGAGTAATATAGCTTGAATATATAGTTTTGTATTTCCATTGCGTAGAATGGGTCCTTGCACACAGTAAATGCTTAATAAACAATAAATGTTTATTGAATGGTAAAACTCTCCTTAGTTTATTTGTATTTTTTAAAAAAAAAACTTTTTGGATGTCTTATATTTTTTTGCAGCCTAGTTATTTCCTAATACAAAGCCTCCATTGAACTCTTCTTTCGTACTTAAGAAAAATACCTAAGCAATAAGCTAAGCAAAATTACCCGAAAAAGAAAATTGATAATGACATTCTATATCCATGATCCTCAGCCTTTAAGTGGGGAGAGAGGAGGGAATTTTGGCCTCATCTAGTCTAACACCTTCATTTTATCTGTGAAGAAAATGAGGTTGAGGGAGATCAAATGACTTGCCCAACACACAGCTAGTAAGTAGTAGAACCAACATTTGAGTCTGAGTTCTGGGACTCCAAATCACTGTTATTTCCATGAAGCTGTGTTTCATGGTCCAATATTCCTGGAGCAAGATGGATTGTAATTAATCACCCTTTGGCAGTCTTTTAGGATTATTTCCATGCTTCTCTTTCTTTTGAAGCACTTTTTTTGCTTCAGTCATTGGTCTAAGTTTAAATTCTGGCTTCAAAAGTTTTCCGTGGGTCAGGGAGACCTCAGAAGTAACTTCTTCTCCTGAGCTGCTAAGCAGTGCAAAGTACGTGGTGGCACAATACTTAGAGTGCCAGCTTCAGACACTTCTTAGCTGTGTGACCCTGGGTGAGTCACTTCACCCTGTTTTCCTCAGTTTTCTCATCTGTAAAATGAGCTGGAGAAGGAAATGGCAAATCACTGTGGTATCTCTGCCCAGAAAACTCCAAATGGGGTGACAGAGTCGAACAAAAACAAGGAGGCCATGTATAGTTTTACATATTTTTTCCAAGATTTTGGTTAGAGAAGTAAATTTTATTATTATTATTTTCATAATTTGTTGTTGTCATGTCCAACTCTCTGTGACCCAAGGACCATGGCACTGTAGGCCCTTCTATTCTCCACTGTCTTTCAAAGTCTAATATTTCCATAATACGTGATAATAATAGTTCATGTTGACTTATGAAGATCTTTGCAACTTGCAGAGCATTTTCCTGACGGCAAATATTATACTCATTTTTCAGATGAAGAAACTGAGATCCACAAGTGTTAAATGGCTTGCTCACAGTCACGTAGGTTGATTTGGTCCTTAATCTTTTGACTTCCAGTTCAAAGTTCTTTATGATAGCTCCATTGCATTTTAAAGTTTATAAAATATTCTCTCTGCTTTCAGCCATTGGTTTTTTTGTGAGTGAGGGCACACATTTTTACAAATTTTACAATGAGGAAACAGTGACTCTGAGAGGTTCTAAGTGATTTCATTGCCTTCATACAGTGGCAGAGCCTGGATTTGAATAGAGGTCTTCTGACATAAAATTCCCATGTTCTTTTTTTTTGTTGTTGTTCAGTTATTTCAGTCCCCATTTCAATTCAGTCATTTATTAACCCCATTTGGGATTTTCTGGGCAGAGATACCACAGTGATTTGCCATTTCCTTCTCCAGCTCATTTTACAGATGAGGAAATTGAGGCAAGCATGGTGAAGTGGCTTGCCCAGGGTCACACAGTCTGTAAGTGTTTGAGGTTGAATTTGAACTTGGGTTCTCCTGAATCCAGTACCAGTGCTCTATCCACTGTATCACTTCGCTATCTCATTTCATGTAGAGTTCATGAAATAATAGGATAAACCCCAATACAGTGATATTTAGCTTCCTTGAAATAACTATTTCAATAATGCCCCCTCCTTTTTTTTTTAGATAAACCTGAGAAAAATGAAAGGGACCGAAAGGCAGTGGTAAGTATTTATTTATATGCACACCTTCTATTGTAGGGTCTTTGTTTTATCTTGAGATTTTTACGACTGTAATTCAGGGTAACATACATTTATTATTTGTCCACTGTGTGGAAGAGATGCAGAGATACAAACAAGAAAGGCTTTGCCATCCAGGACCTTGTAATTGTACTGAAGGAAATACAAAGTAAAACTGAGAAGTAAATCCTAGAGAATTTAAGGAGGGGGAGAACTTTAATGAGGCAGAGGTTGGGTAGGAATTGGGGTCAAACTGCCCTTAGGAAGCTCAGAGGGATTCTCAAAGGTGGAAGTGAACAGAGAATACATTCCAAACAGGAGACCATGCAAGGAGAAGTAGACTGTTTGTGTCAGTTTGTCTGGAGCATAATAATGTGAAATGAGCTTAGAAATATGAATAGGAACCAGATTGTCCAAGTTTAAATGTCATGCTGATGAAAAAGATATAAAATATTTGATGAAGCATGAGATTTGCTTTTTAAGACTTTGTGGAATTGACATCTTGTATTAGAGGCAGTTGATAAGAATAAAGTTAGACTTGAATTTAGGAAGTCAGAGGTCAGATCTTCTCTCTAAAGCTTACTAGTGAGGCAGCAAGGTAATATAATAGATAGAGTGGGGAGGACCTGAATTCAAATCTAGCCTTTGATACCTACTAGTTGTAGACCCTTGGCAGATCACAACTCTGATTTCCTCAAAAAAAAAAAAAAAAAAAAAGAGAATGAATTTTATTAACTATGTGGTTCTGGTCAAGTTAATTTGACCTAAGCCTTAATTTCCCCATTTGCCAAATGGGCATCTGCCTTACAGAGTTGTGAGAATAATGAGGTATTTGTGAAACACTTTGCAAACCTCATAGTGATACATAAATCCCAGCCAGGATTATTATTACCACTACTAATACCCTCATATTCTCACTTTATAGCAGAGCTGCTTTGATACTTAAGAGTTATTTTTCACCTTTGTCTTTCTCAAAAGGCAGAAAACACATAAGGGTTGGGAAGCAGTACCCCCTGGCAATAAGCCTGGATCTACTGATGACAAACTGACATTGAGGCTTATTCAGAAAAATGAGGGGATTGGACTAGAACTCTTTTAGCCTGAAATCTGTGATCCTATAGGATCCTTACTCCCCTTTGAGCCCCAGTTTCTTCATTTTCAGAAATGGAGGTCATAATCCTTTCACACTGTCTGCCTGTCAGGGTTGTTATCAAGAAAATGTCTTGTAACCTTAAATCTTGTAGGTTAAGTCAGGTCAACAAGCATTTATTAAATTCCTACTGTGTGCCAAATAATGGGATTAGCACTGGGATTACACAGCAAGGCAAAGACAATCCTGATTTTTAAGAGTCTATAATTTAATGGAGGAAACAACATTCATATAACTAGGTATAAACAAGAGAGAAATAAGATAAATTGGGGATAATCACAGAAGGGTAAAGAGTTGTCCTGTCCCACCCCCCCTTTTTTTCCCAAGTTTGGAGACAATTAGGATTAAGTAACTTAACTAGGGTCTAAGACTTAGTGTCTGAGGTCAGATTTAAACTCGGATCCTCCTGAGGCTGTTGCTCTAGCGATTTCTCCATTTTTAAAAAATTTAATTTAAATTTGACACAATTGGGGTGATTAAGGGAGACTGGGAAAGGTTTTTTGGTACAAGGTAAGATTTTAGGAAGGACTAGTAGGAAACCAGGAGGCAGAAAGAGGTGAGGGGGGAAAACATTTTTGGCCTGGGAAACAGCCAGTGAAAATGCCGTCAGGAGATGGAATGTCTTGTGTAAAAAATTAGAAAGAGGCCAGTGTCATTGTTGCTGTTACTAAGGCACATGGGGAAGAATAAAGTGGAAGAAGAATGGAAGCTACCAGGTCATTAAAATCTCTGGGAGTTATTAACAGTTAACATCAGCAGTAGCATTATCATCCTATTTCTCTCCTAACTCTTTCCCAGGGGCATTCTGAGAATTTAAACCCATGAATAAATCAATGTAAATACAAACATGGGTTTGCTTATCATTATTAAAATAAAAGCAACTACCTCCCAGGGTTGTTGTTTGCTTCTGTTTGTATCTGAAAACAAATGCATTGTTTGCTTACTACTCATTTCAGTGACAGTACATTCATTGCATGATAGTTATTATTATTCTTGTAAGCCCCCCTCCCATTCTGACCCTGGGTGCAAGAAGGCTACTGTAGCACAGCACTAGCTTGGGTCCATCCTACCATGTAGGAAAAGCTCATGGATGGACCAGGTATGTCTTTAATCTGAGGACCAGACTGTCTAAGAATGGAAGCTCATCACTAAAGGGCTGGCCACAAGTGGACGATTTTTAACATCAGCTCATGGCAATCTCCGAAGCATGAAAGGATTTCTCTCTGCTTCCAGGGAAGGAGTAGGAACCTTGAGGAAATCAGGAATTCTTAAACGACTGAAGTTAAAGTTGTTATTTGTAGTTAGAGTTGACCCCATGGCTCTATTTCCCATCCATCCCCATGATGGTTTCTGGGTCTAATATCTAATAACAATTTATCTCTCATCAGATCTGTATCGAAGGTAATATCGCGAGTGGGAAAACAACATGCCTGGACTACTTTTCTAAGATGACCGACATTGAGGTATTGATTCAGAAATATTATGTCAAGTTGTATGAGAAATATTAGATATAGCTGAGAGAGTCTAATGGGATGAGGTAATTGTGAAAGCATCATGGTTTTCCAAGGTCTAGTTAGGATCTAACATTCAAGGTCTTTCATAGAACTTTTCCCAAAAAATCCTTCAAGCCCCTTAAATGTGAACTGTTGTTGTTAGCATTATAATTAGTCAGTAAGCATTTATTAAGTACCTACTACCCAACAGGCACTGTGCCAAGCTCTGGGAATACAAAAAGATACAACAGACAACCCCTGCCTTCAAAGAGCTTTCAGTCTAATGGTGGAGACAACAAGAAAACCAATATGTACAAAAAAATTATACACTCTAAGACAAAAAATTAATAAATTGAAGGTATTAAAGATTCAAGAGAACTTGGGAAAGGCTTCCTGTAGAACAAACTTTTGTTTTCAGTATCTTTATCCTATAAAAAATTATTGAGGATCTCTCCAAAGAGTTTTTGTTTATCTGGATTATATTTATAGACATTTACTATATTGTAAATAAAAGCTATTTTTGAATTTGTAGACCCTCTAAAAGGATTTCAGAGATTCCTAGGATTCTCTAGACCATACTTTGAGAACCACTGCTGTAGAAGATGGGATTTTAGCTGGGACTAAATTGTTGGTTATTTTATCATTATTATTTTGTTGTTATTATCTCATTTTTATCATGTTCAAAAGTTCAGATAGAAATATGTCTTGGGACAAGTCTCCTACTATTTAAAAAATGTTTAATGTTCTATGGACTATTCCATAGATGGATAAAATAATTTTTTTTGTAATCAAGCATAAGCATTAAAACAGGAATTCATCTTTTATAGATTTGCTGAAATAATCTTTAGTCCAACAGCAGACAAGGCAACAGGGATGAAAGCTGCCTTGGCCTGTTGCCTAGATCTTTTCTGCTAGGTCTCTGTCTTGAAGGCTTTTATTATTATTATAATCATCATTGAAATCTCGAGACATTCTGCATTCTATATGCTGCTTCCTGTCCCCATTCTTATCTCACTCTCTCCTGTGTGGTGTTCTTCTTTTATATGATATACGATGGTTCTCTGTGAGCAGTTTTCATGGGGAGGTTTTCTGGAGGCAGCCTTAGTTTCGGTTCTGAATAATAATCACCGCAAATACAGCCAGCTGATAAAATCTAAACGTTTATTTTCTCCTTCCCAGTCTTGTCTTCTTGCCTGGGGCTGGGCAGCTTTCTGGAGAGCCTTTCAGCCCAGCCTTGGTCTCAGTGGGGGAAGTGCAGGAGGTGTGGACTCAAAGGTTGACTCCTCCTCTGAGAGAGTGGGATTGTGGGTTTCTGACTTGTGAATCTCCCAAAAGTGTGAACTCCAATGAGTCCTTAAATACGTTAGTGAGCTAGAGAATTTGCTAAGTACCATGCTAAATTAGATAAGTGACTTATCACTTTGTAAGGATTCTAACACTCCTTCGGTTTTTGCTTGTACCTTCTTCCCAAAACCTGGATTAGGCTCTCCTCCCTCTCCACCTGTTGATTTCCCTCCTTTTCTTTGGGATCTTCTGACCCTTTCCCCATTCCTCACAGGTGAATGTAATTTCTCTGCCCAAAAATTTCTAAGAGCACTTTGTCTAAATCAGGAGTTCTTAATTTGGGGTCCATGAATCCCCAAAGGGTTTGTGTGTAAATTTCAAGGAATCTGTCACCTTGGAAGGGAAAAAATGACATAACAGTAACTAGAATTTATGTAGTGTTTTAAGGTTTTGCAAAGTACTTAAACATATTAACCTCACCAGATCCTTACAACAATCCTAGGAGGTAGGTGGCATTATTTTAATAACAATAATTATAATAACTAATGTTCTATATTTTACTATATAAATATAGATTATTTATAAACCATATAGTATGTATCACTATATGGTTTATATGTTCATATAAATTATATAGGAAATATTTACATGTACATGTGTAAACTATGTAGTATGTATAACTACTATGGTTTATATATACTACATAGTTTATATAAATTGATAAGGACATGTTTATACCTATATAGAACTATATAGTAAACCATGAGGTACATATAACTACATAGTTTATATGTTTATATACATTGTATAGGAAATGTAATAGGAAATGTTTATAGATCCCATATAGTAAAGTATGTAGTATATATAAATATGTAGTATGTATAATCACTTTATTTATATAAATTATATAGGACATTTTTACATGTTTATAGATACTATATAGTAAATTATTGAGGTGTGAGAAATGAGAGATTCCCTAGCCAGTCCTCAGGTTTTGTGAAAGAATTTGCAAACCCCAGTAATGCAGGTGTGAGGTTTGTGGCAAAAAGTAGGTTTATTACAATAAGAAAACAGCTTTCTTAGTGGGCAAAATCCTGTTAGGATTATTTGCAAAGGTCTGGGCACACAGCATTTGATTTTATTTGGATTTTTTTGTCCCAGAGCTGGGGACCTTTCAAAGAGGATGGTGATTATGCCCCTGAGGAGATTACTTATCTGGGAGTGTCTCCTATAAACAGGAGGGTGGGGCCCTTCCCAAAGGCTGGGAGGGGGTTTCGATTCAGGGCCTTTACAACATTTCACCCCCAAAATCAGGGGGACAGTTTACATCAAAACTATGTAGTATATATAACTATAGTATGTATAACTACATAGTTTATGTGTTTATATAAATTATATAGGATGTTTACATGTTTATAGAAACTATATAGTAAACTATGTAATATATATAACTAGTTTACTATGTACTTTACTATTTACTATGATGAATGTTTTACAATTATTATCTCATTTGATCTTCACAACATTCTTGGCAGACAGGTGCTATTTATCATCCCCATTTTACAATTGAGGAAACTAAGGTGGTGAAGTGACTTGCATTCTTTGAAGACTTCAGTGGATCTGTGATTTCTTCAAGATGGATGCTTTTCTTCCCCAGCACAAAATAAATTCCCTCCACACTCTCATCCAGTGGGATTTTTGTTATTCTTGCCTGTGGGATTATAGAACAGTAGAGCTGGAAGAATTTTAGATATCAATTCACTAGCCCCCACAACTTTACTTTGCAAATGAGGGACACTGAGACCTAGAAGGAGGAAGTAAATTGCCCAGAGTTACACAGATGGTAAGTAGAAGAATTTAGATCCTGAGCTCTACCCGTCTTCCTCCCTCCCAATTGGACAATACTGTACCTTGTAAAACCATGGGTCAGCATAAGAAATTAAATAGGAAGTTTTTAGGAGTTTTGTGGAAGCCACGGATGACACTTGAAGGCCTGCTGATTGTAATGGGCTGAGGCTTGAGTTGAGGCACTGAGGTCCCAAGCACGTGAGGCTAAATAGTAATTGGACCATACTCTATTATATATATGCTTGGAGAAAGAATGGCCCCCACCCACTTTTTGTGCAAGTCCTGATATGTTGTATAGGAAATGACGATTTTGGTGGATGGAGGCAGGGGAGTGGAAAGGGAAGCAGAAAGAGAGACTGCTGGCTGGCGTCTTGTCACAGCTGCTCACATTGCTATTGTGACCCCGCCCCCTTCACCTCCAATCCCCCTTTCACCTGCAATCCCCCTTCGCCTCTGCTGGCTGGCTTCCTGTCGCAGCTGCCCATATTGCTATCGCAATCCCCCTTCACTTCAAAAAGAATCAAGATTGAAGATTTTTCCCTTAACCTGAATTCCTGACTCCGACTGATTTTAAATACGCGGTCATCACAGCTGATGAGTAAAAAATTTTAAAACTCAGAAATGCATAAAATAGTTGCAAAGTTTTTCATAGTATCAACATATTTTATCTTTTAATACCATAAAAATGCATAATTTCTTTTTTAAAAGTTAAAATATGACCAAATACTTAATCTGAATTTTACAATAAGGTACTGTAAACAAAAGAAAAAGGGAAAAATTCACACTTCTTTTCTGGTACGAAGGGAGAGTCAAAACATTTGATGCAGATTTTCCACATCATAGAGGTGCAGTGTACCTAACCCCATATTATCCTCATTTTCCAAAAGAAGAAACAAGCAAAACAGAGGCTAACTTTCTCAGGGTCAGACAGCTTTTAAAAGTCTGAAGCCATATTTGAACTTGGGCTCTCAGCATTCTATCCATTTTACCTCAATAATATTACTATAGATAAAGAAACTGAGACCCTTGAAAGCCAAGAGTAATATGTAATAACCTCACGGGCTGGTATTCAAACATGTTCCAGATCTCATTATCTTCTTCCTGCTCTCCCTAGTTCTTCACTTTTAGTATGAGGGACTCCAATCTTTCCATTTATCCAGAGAAATTCAAACTCCCAGAGTTTGAATCCACACTCATTCCTCCTAGCCAATTTGTTGTCTCATTTTCTTTTTCTTTTTCTTTTTTTAACCTTGAAAACATCCCTGGTATATGTTTCCTGCTCCACTCACATGGCTGCTAAAAAGTTCAACTTTTTATGTGTTATATGGATTATTCACGGTGGGCCTCCTGCTTCCAGTCTCCCCCATCCTTCCACTCCAAGCATTTTCTCTGGTTGTCCTCCATGCCTGGAACTTCCCCCTTTTCCCTTCTGAGTACTGATCTCTCTGACTTCCTTCAAGTCCTCCCTAAAATCCCATCTTCTACTCACTTTGTGTAGGAGCCCTTTCGATTCCAGTATCTTCCCTCTGTTAATTATTTTCTATATAGCATATAGCTTGCTTTGATCCTCTTTGTCTGCATGTTGTCTCCCTTGTTAAATTGTTACCTCCTTGAGGGCAGGGACCTTTACTTCTTTTTGTACATTGCCTGGCACATAGTAAGCCTTAATGAACAGATGCTTGTAGACTGTTCTTTCCTTGCTACCTCCAGGACTTTCTACTCTATTCCAGCCCTATTTGATAGACACTAGATAAATAAAAAGTGCTTTATTTATTCATTATTCCCCAGGGGAAAGGAGCTAGGAAACCTGTTGCTAAAGATTGCTGCCAGCTACAATTCAGCTAGTCAACTCTCCTTGTGCTACACTGAGACTAGAGCACAGTGAGAGGCAGAGTTCTCTTGGGAGATATATTAATGGCAAAGCCTGAGGCCATTCCCAGAAATATTCCTGAGTATGACTAGAGTAACTGGTACTTTAAAAGGTACTGTACCCTAATGGGATAAATAGTCATTGACTCACAGTATTTCTGATCTCAGTAGGGGTATGTCGTGCCCAGTAAAATGCTAAAGGAGGAAAGGAAGGAAAACTTGAAGATGAATTCCATCCCCTTAGGGGAGGCATAAGGCAGCCCAATCATTCACATAGCTATCTGTTGTTGTGCTCTGGGCACAGCAGGTTTAGAGTGGGAGGAGCTTGAATTATGACGTTACCGCTTATTTTAGAACTTTGAACAAGTTAGTGGGCTTCAGTTTTCTAATTTGTAAAATTCCTTAATGCATATGTGTTCCCGTGGTGGGTCAGGCACTGTGCTTGGCATTGGGCATACAAGAGCAAAGGTACAGCTGTCCCAACTCTCAAGGAGCTTAGTGGAGGGGGATGTGGAGTACAAATAAGTATACAAATAAATCAATACAAAACATACAAAGTAAAGAAGAGCATGGAATAGTTTATTTGTGGGATCTATGAATAAGAGAAGAATTTAGGACCAAAGAAAATATAGAGGGCATTACAAAATATAAAATAGGTAATTTTGATTATGTAAAATTAAAAAATTTTTGCACTAACAAAACAAATGCCCAAATTAAAAGGAAAGCACAAAACTAGAGGGGAAATTTGCAATAAATATCTCGGATAAAGGCTTCATTTCTCAACTATATCAAATCAATTCCCCAATTGATAAATGGTCAAAGAATATGAACAGGAAGTTGTTAAACAAGGCAAAGCTATCTATCGTCATATGAAAAATTGCTTCAGCAGTCTCTTGATTGCTAAATTGGATGGCATTTTCTCAGTCATTGTTCATCTCAGTTTACTGATTTCATTTGACATTGTTAATATTCTTGCCTTCTGGATATTCTCTCCTCTCTAGGTTTCTCTGACACTGGTTTCTCTTAATTTTCCTACCTGTCATCATCTTTGCTGGCTCATTATCCTTAACATGCATCCTAACTATAGGTATGTCCTATGATTTTGAGCCAGGCCTTCTTCTCTCAGTACATCTGTTTAATGTTTAATGGGGTTCATATAACTCACAGATATATCTATATGTAATAGATATAGATACATTATATATATGTGAATATGTGTGTAGTATCTATATCTATAGGGAGATAGAGATTTCTATCTCCATTACTTATCTCTCTACCATCTCCCTGTCATCTATATCTGTTTATCAGTGTATATATGTATGTATCTATAATTGCAGTCTCTTTTGAGCTTCAGTCTTGTGTCACCAATTGTCGATGGCAGTGGTTCTCAAAGTCTGGTCCAGAGCATCCTGGGAATCTCTGAAATCCTTTCAGAGAGTCTATAAATTCATAATTAATTTTTATTTTTAATGTGATCAATATCTATAACTATAAACCACCTAAACAAAAACTCTTTGGACAGATCCTCAATCATTTTTAATAGGATAAAGATGTTGAGAACAAAAGTTTGAGGACCACTGGTCTATGGCATACTTCACGCTGGATTACCTATTGGACATTTCAAATCAAGACCCATTGCCTATTAGACATTTCAAAATCTTAAACTTTATGTATCTTAAATGGAACTCATCTTTTCCTCTAAGCCAAACTTCTTCCAAACTTTGTTATTTCTACTGAAGGTGCCATTACCCCTTCAGCTTCCTTAGGTTTGTAGCTTTCCCTCTATATTTGACTCCACATTCTCCCTCACCATATATGTTCAGTTAATTTTCAAGTCTTTCTGTTTCTATTTCCATGACCTCCCTTGTATGTGAGTCCTTATCCCTACTCACACACATAGCTACCAGATTAGTTCAGGACCTCATTACCTCACCTCACTTGGATTACTAAATCAGTCTCTGGATTGGTTTCCCTGTCATAGTTGTCTCACCACCATAGTCTCTTCTATGTACTATCAGATTTATTTTTTTAAATATACATTTAATCATGTATATCCACTCCCAGGGGGTTCTCTGTTGTCTCAAGGAAAAAATTTAAACTCTATTTAGCCTTCATAATGTGATGAATAAAAACCCCAAGAGACAGAGTTTCTAGATAATTGATAATCAGTTTATTAATTAGACTAACTAATAATCAGTAAACTGATAATCAGTTTACTCTATAACCAAAGTTATCAAAATTCTCCTTGAAATGCCTTAAATCAAATGTGTACCTTCTAAAAGGGAAATCCTCTGACAAGAGAAACTAACTCAGCCCTAATAAGTGAAGATTTAATAAAGATGGGCTAAAAGTCTTCAGCTCTTCCTACTGAGAATATGGCTTGAACATGAGACTCAGCAGCCTAAAGGCTTCTGTATAGGGGAAACTATTTCCATCCAGACCTTTCTGGCTAGTGTTTTTCCTGAATTGCAAGAAACTCTATGGGAGGCGATCAAGGAGAGGAGGGTTCTTCCCTCAAGCAAAGGTTTATCCAGCATGGATTCTGTTTATGCTCTAAAAAGAAATTAGGTTTTCTGGTTAGGTAGGGATCATGTGATGAGGAATAAAAGGATATATCACAATTAATAATTAGTTATTAATATAATAGTATAATGTTAATTTTTCTCAATAACTGGCCCAAATTTATCTTTCTAGCCTAGTTGGATGGACATTACTTACTTCCCCTCATAATGAGAAGTTAGGACTGATTGGAAAAGACTGATGTTGGGAAAGATTGAAGGCAAAAGGAGAAAGGGATGGCAGAGAATAAGATGGATAGAAGGGATTATGGAAACATTTAACATGAACTTGAAGAGACTTGAAGAGTTAATAGAGGATAAATGGGCCTCTAGTCTATAAGATCATGAAGGACATGCCTGAATAACAACAAAAAACAATATAGTGCCATAGGAATCCATTTCCATTTGAGTTTGATGTAACTGACTCACAGATTGGACAATTGATTGAATATAGGGAATGTGAAGGATCAAAGATTACACTGATTTGTTGAATCTAAGACAGGAAACAATTAGAAAGGGGGGAATTTTGGAGAGGGAAGATAATGAGTTCTGTTTTGTAAATGTTTCAGTTTAACAGTTATTGTTTGACATTCATTCTCAAAGAGAACCAGAGATGTTCAAACTGCTTCTCTTGTGTACTAAATTCAAGAGGCAAAGAGTAGGGCTTGGTCTCATGTCCTTTCTGATTCTTCCCAGCTGCAGATCTGTGTGTCTGTTCTATATGATGTAATCCGAATTGGTGATACATGATTGAAGGTGGAGAGAGTATAGCAGGATATACAGGGTGTTCCAAAAATCTTAATGTGGTGTCTTTTTTAAGCAAAGAAATCTATTTCTCCGAGTCAATAACAAAACTAGAATGAGAGAATGTGTCCATAGGATGACAGAGACCAGACAATACAGTGTGAAGGATCTCTCCCATTGAGAGTCTCTCACTGGAAATTCCCTGAAGTCTCTAGTGTGGTCAGCTGGGAGTGGGGACGTGGTGGAGATTGCCGATTCTGCTCATCGGGGGGAAGAATTATTACTTCAATACAATATAAGCTCCTTGCAGTCAGGCGCTGTTTTGTTTAAATCCCTAGGATTTACCATGATAATTCCTTGAGTATCAAATGCATTGGCTGGCTGCTTGGTGAATGAAATGGTGTTAACTGAACTCCATAGTTGTAATCTATTTGTGTGGGGATCAGATGCACCCCTGCTAAGGTTGTAAACTCCTTGCGACCACTTCTCCTTTGTCTTGATTGGCACTTAGCAAGGACAGGACACTCAGGGCATCCTTCCCAAGTGGATGTCTGCTCTTGTATGGCATAGATGGACAAACTGAAGATACACTAAAAGGAAAGACTGTATGAGAGGAAGAGCCTGGATTTGGCTACTCTTTCTTTCTCTTCTCTGGGTCTCAATTCTTCCTCTTCTAAAATGAGGGGTTGAGTTCCTAAAGTTCCTACTGGCTCTAATATTCCTTGCTCTGGATGTGAACATTTCTTGTACTAAAACCTATAGACCTTAATCAATGCACAAGCATATATTAAGTATATACTTAATATATATATTATTACATATATATAATATACTTAATATTCTGTCATGCCTTTTCAGATCTGTGATTTTTATTTTTTATTTTTTGGTGATCCTTGATTTCTGTTTTTCATTTTCCAGGTTTTGACAGAGCCTGTGCCTAAATGGAGAAATGTCCGTGGCCACAATCCTCTGGTGAGTGAACTATGGGGGGAGCCTGGTAGCCTGGAGGCTGGAGCATCTCAGTCATAGTTATCTTTCATGGCTGTGCCTCAGGACACTATGAGGATGTTTGAATGAAAATATCAGTGCAATTGGATAGAGGCAAAATTCTACCCATGATTAATCTGGGAATGTCAAGGGTGATGGGAAGGGCAGGAAGTGGAATTAGCTGCACCTTTTGGAAGCCCACAGTTTCCTGTTTGCAATTAGGTGGCAAGTCAGTTTGAACACTGGACCTAGAATCAGGAACATCTGAGGTTAGATCTGGCCTCAGGCACTTAACTAGTTGTGTGATCCTGGGTAGGTCACCTAACCTTTCTCTGCTTCAGTTGCCTCCTCTGTGAAATGGCAATAATAATAGTCACTTTCCTTTGCAGGGTTGTTGTGAGGATAAAATGAGATCATATTTATTAAAAAAACAAACAACTCCCCCAAATCCCGACAAAACCCAATTACTTTGCAAAACTTTTGCAGCTGTTATTTGTTGCATATTTAGAGATAATGTGAGTTAAAATTTTTGGAGGGTTATGGGGGTGAGGCAGTTGGGGTTAAGTGACTTGTTCAGGGTCATATAGCTAGTAAGTATCAAGTATCTGAGGTTGGATTTGAACTCAGGTCCTCCTGTCTCCAGGCTGATGCTTTACCTAATATGTGTTCTAGTTGCCCTTCTCCCTCTCCCTCTCCCCCACCCCCCCATCCATCTTTCTTAATAGAGAATCATGGATTTTGTGAGGGATTGCCAGCCTGGAGAAGGTGAAGTTCAAAACTCCGAGGCTTAGGTTTTTATTTTTTTAAAATGAAGGAGATTTTAACATTTTTCTGTAAAACTTTGAGCAAGCTCAGTCATCTCTATGGACCTAGCCTTATCTGTGCAGCAAGATGAAAAGATGGAACTAAATAATCACTGAGATATGGGCTAGCACTGACATGCTATGTTCTAATATCACTTTTAGCTTTGACAGTTTTTTATTTAAATTTTTTTCAATGACCAAGAATCTTCCTTCTTTCCCTCCTTGCCTCCCCCTTCCCCATGGAAAACAAAAGAAAAACAAAAGAAATTCCTGTTCTAATATTGCTCATGACATTTTATTTTCTAAAAGCCCTTTGGGCTTGAACATTCTGTGTTCTGAAGCTCTTATAGCTCCAAAGTTCTGTGTTCAAATGTGCCTTGGAACCCTTAAGGCCCTTTTAACTCCAATATTCTGTTTTAAAAGTACCTTGTGGTTCTCAGATTTTATATAAGGTCCCATATAACTCTAGTATTCTTAGATCTCTTTTAGCTTTAAAATTCTCTGCTCCTGTGGTTGACTCTGACAGTTGGAGTTTCTGAGAAGGGCATATGTAGAGGGAAAATTTTTCCAAGGAAGCCAGAACCAATCCTGCCTGTGTTGCCTTGGTGACAGGGAGCTGAAGAACTGGGGAACAAAGAGAGAGAGAGACAGAGACCCGCAGACTTTCTTCCTTTGGGCTTACTACCAGAAAACCATTGGATGGTTACTGGCTGGCAGTTACGAAGGGAAGATTGTCTCTCCAATTGAATTCACCAAGTCCTTCTTTCTCTGACCTCTGCCCTGTTTATTCCTTTCAGCCCAGTTAAGTATTTCCTAATCACTGAATAGGTCCTATAGGTTTGGGGAAAGATTATTTTCATTTTCAGATCCTTCCCTACCTTGTTTTATATAATCAAGAATCATCATAGAATATTGTATCTGATGACTGTTGCTGTGCAATTAGAATTGTAGAATCAGAAGGGTCCTCAGGGATCGTCTAGTCTGACCTTCAATGTATTACAGAAATGTATCACTGCTTTATAGCTGAGTGACCTGGGCTAGTCATTTCTGAAAATGCTCCCATTTTCAATATAGTCTAGTTTGGCTGGAATGGAGAGTGTGTGTGTGTGTGTGTGTGTGTGTGTGTGTATGAATGTCTGTTAGGGATAGTTACATGAAGTAAAATTGGAAAGATAGTTTAGAGTCAGATTGTGGAAGGTTTTAAATTGTGTTGTTTGTATTTTATTCTAAAGGCAACAGGGAGCTATAGGAGATTTTTGAGCTAGGGAGTGTTATGGCTGAATTTCATGTCTTCTACTACTAGGTCCCTGAGTTGTCTTGAGAAAAATCTATTTTAAAATATGATAGAAATGTGGGCCTTTATTATTATTAAATTAGGGCTTGAATTGTAATAGAATCTTAGATTTGGTGGTTAAGAATCCACAATATTGTCCACCTCCTCCTTGATCAAGAAGCTTCTTTACAGAAGCTCTGAAAAAAACTGCTTGATGACCTTCAGTGATGGGAGAGTCACTGCTTTTTGAGGTGATTCATTCTGTTTTGGACAACTGTCATTATTATTTTCCTTTGTATGGAGCAGAAGTCTGCTTATTCCTACACTCTTCTCATTGGTCTCTACCTCATATTTATATCATGGTTTAGAGTCACTTCTTTGTTTTATTACCTTCTTTTGGGTATTCTAAAAGTAGCCAGTGGCCTCTTAAGAAAATAAAATATAAAGTCTTGAGATCTTTGAGCTGACTGGGACCTCTCATTTTATAGATGGACAAATTATGCTGGGGCGGGGGGAGGGGGCGGAGTACAGAGGGGAGAATGATTTATCCAAAATCATACAGTCAGTAAGTAGGAAAGTTTCTCCTTTTGATTCCAAGCCTTGTAGTCTCTGTTCTTTTAAGTATTCTACAGCAGGGAACTTAGGGCCTTTCTCATTTTAGATACTATATTTTAATTTTTTTATTTTAATTAAGGAGTCCTTGAATTAACTTAAAAATTAATTCAAGAAATATAGTCTAGTTTGGCTGGAATGGAGAGTGTGTGTATGTGTGTGTGTGTGTGTGTGTGTGTGTGTGTGTGTGTATGAATGTCTGTTAGGGATAGTTACATGAAGTAAAATTGGAAAGATAGTTTAGAGTCAGATTGTGGAAGGTTTTAAATTGTGTTGTTTGTATTTTATTCTAAAGGCAACAGGGAGCTATAGGAGATTTTTGAGCTAGGGAGTGTTATGGCTGAATTTACCCACATATTTGTCACACATTTGACTCCTTGAGCTTATAATTCCTGTAACCCTCTTTTTTTTTTTTTTTTTTTTTTTAAATGTGAACTCACAGCTAGGTGGTGTAGGGATGGAGTTGGAATCTAAAAGACCTGAGTTAATATTCTGCCTCAGAGACTAGTTGTGTGAACCTGAGTAAGTCACTTAACTCCTGTCATTCTCAGTTTCCTCATCCATAAAATGGAAATAATAGCACCCACCTCACAAGACTATTATGAAGAGATCAAATAGGGTAAAATAAGTAAAGCACTTTGTGTAAAGTGTTTGCTATAGAAATGTTGGCTATCATTGTCTATACAAGGCAACTTGCAAATCTTAAAGTAAATGTAAATATTAACTATTATTATAATTGTTGTTATTGTTAATACCTATCCAACCCTAGCTCTCCCATCTTGTTTGTATGCAATTGATTTAAAAAATTCTCTTTAATAAAAATATATTCATTATATTCAAGTACCTTAGGTAAAAGCAGTTTCCAAGATGATTAAAAGCCCCAGACAAAAAAATTAAAAGCAGTACTCCAGGAAGCTTCCAGAGAAGTCAAGAGTTCACTGCTAGGGGCTTACAGTTGATTTTATACATCAGTCTTGTGCAGTTGATTTTTTTTTCTTTGCATTAAAATAATTTTAATGTTACATTATAGTTTAATCATAGAATAATATTATAGGAGCTTGACCCAATTAAAGATCATTCTCATCCAATGTTCTGTTTTCTAGATGGGAAAACTAAGCACAAGTACTCTGCCCAAGGTCATACAGTTCAGTAAGTGACATATGCAACAGTAGAACCCAAGTTATATAACTTGGATAGGGCAGTATTCCTTCCATTTTTTTTCTTCCCCATTTTAAAAATTATAACTTTTTAATGACAGTACATATGCATGGGTAATTTTTTACAATATTATCCCTTGCACTCACTTCTGTTCCGATTTTTCCCTTCCCTCTCTCCACTCTCTTCCTTAGATGGCAGGCAGTCTTATACGTGTTAATATGTTATAGTATATTCTAGATATAATATATGTGTGCAGAACTGAACAGTTCTCTTATTTGTGCAGTGGATTTTAAAGGGATATATGTAGGGAGAGAGGGGGTATATTTATGAACATCAGATCTAGATGCAGTGTATAGAATCTGGACCAGGAGTCAGGAAAATTCATTTTCCTCAATTCAAATCCAGCTTTAGATACTTCCTAGCTATGTAACCCTGGGCATATGATTTCCCCATTTGCCTCAGTTTCTTCATCTATAAAATGAGCTGGATAAGGAAATGGTAAACAATTGTATTATCTTTGCCAAGAAATCCCCAAATGGGGTTATGAAGTGACAGGACTGAACAATAACAGGAAGAGGATTTAAGTCTATTCCAATATTTGGATCTGTTTGTAATAGATCTCCCCCAAAGAAGATCTTGTCTTTTCTTTCACATGCAACAGTGTGCCTGTGTTTTCTGCTGCAGAATGCTCTGGCTCTTCTTCTCTTCCTATCACAGTGATTCTCAAAGCATAGTCTATAGACCCTCTGGAAGTCCTCAGGATCCTTTTGGGGGCTTCTAATTAAAAAATTATCATCATGATATTACCAAGACATTAATTGTCTATTAAAATATTCCTTTTTCTGATTGCTTGTCTGTGTGAGGCTAGATTTTCTTTGCATATTCCGACCAAAACAGCATATCACAACAGATTGAATGCAGAAGCAGTTTGAGAATCCAGCTGTCTTCCATTAAAATAGATTGCAAGTAAATTTACAAAAATATGTAAAAAGAATATCAGTCTTCTCACCAAACTTTTTATTTTGGAAAGTATACTTGTTTTTCATTAAAAAGTTAGTTATATTAACATATATTGAGTTTATTATAATTTTTGATGAATCAATATATTTTTATCAGTTTTAATTTCTTATAGTAAGTATAAGTAGATTGTTTTTCAGTTATGTCCAACTCTTTGTGATCCTACTTGGGAAAGATACTAGAGTGGTTTGCCATTTTCTCCTCCAGTTTGTTTTACAGATGAGGAAATTGAGGCAAACAATGTTAAGTGACTTGTCCAAGGTCACACAGCTAATAATTGTCTAAGGCTAAATTTGAACTCATGAACAAGAGCCTTCCTAATTCCAAGCCTGATGCTCTTTCCATATCACTCACACATATAACAGCTATGTAGGTGGATAAGAACATAAAAGGGGAAGAGACCAAAAAGGTGGAGAACCACAGCTATCAGGTCATTTTTACCTCTCTCAGGAGAGGAAAGACTCATTTAAAGCCGTGGGATGAGCTTTGGATTTGGAGTCAGGATATGGCTTTATTTTCCAGCTCTTTTCCTTGCTGGCTATATGACTTTGGTGGATACATTTCTCCTATTTTAGTTTTCTTCCTTGTAAAATCTCAAGGGAGTGTGATTCTGTTCTGCCCTAAATTCTGGGGACTTGTAATTTTTTTTTTAACCCGTAATATAATTGAAATCTTTGTCTCCCTTTCTCTTCTAGGGCTTGATGTATCAGGATGCCTCAAGATGGGGAATAACCTTTCAGACTTATGTGCAGCTTACCATGCTGGACCAGCACACCAGGCCTCAGGTGGTTTTCACATGCTTAATTTTCCCTCCATTCCTCTTCTTTCTTTCTCTCCCCCCATCCCTTCTCTTTCTTTGTTTCTTTTATTTATTTTTTTCCTCTATAAATTTAAGTAGAACTCTTTAAGAATAAGCTTTTAGGGAACTTTTATTTTCATTTTTTTTAAGCAAAAACAAATTCTTACATATAGTTTGTTGGGTTACACCAAAGTATAGTAGAAAGTCTGCCCATTAGACTGGAAAGAAGATCTTAGTTCTAGTTCTGGCCCTATTAGTTATATTAAGCCAGGTCCTATCTTTTTTGGGGGGCCTCAGTTTCCTCATCTGAAAAATGAGGAAGTGGAGGAGGTGATTTCCTTTTCTACTTCTAGTTTCCTCCCTTATCTTAGAGTCCTTCCTATCTCTTCTACTGCTCAGTTCTGACATTTTCTGATCAAAGAAACTTTCCAGCTTTGACATTCTGTGTTCTAAGGTCCCTTCAGCTCTGACTTTCTCTGTCTTTTGGCCCTGTCCAAGAACATTATCCATGCTAAAGAATGAATGTGAATGATTCTTCCCATGATTGGGTTAACTGTTCCTTTATGATAATTAATATTTAGAGTAAGGTACAGGCTCATATATGTGTCCTTGGAAAATAAATCCTTTATTTATTTTTGCAAATTTGAATTTCACTTTTCTCAAGTAATATTTCTTCAAGTTCCAGGAAGGATGAAGAAGAGAAACTCAAGATAGTCCTTAGAGAAAGTAGAAGGAGGTGATTTCTCTGTCTTTCACATTCATTAATTAATATAGATAATGTTTTTGGAAAGGGTCAAAAGATAGAGAAAGAGTTGGAGGGGATCTTAGAACATAGAATGACAAAGTTGGAACGTTCTTTTGAGCAGGAAATGTCAGAGCTAAGCAGTATTTTAGAACACTGAGCTGGAGTGGATCTAAGGTAACAGAGAAAGCTAGAAGTAGGAAAGGAAATCACTTCCTCCACTTCCTTTATGGAGTATGAAAGGTGATTTCCATTGAAGTCAATTTCTTCAACCATGAAAATGGAAATCCTTGAGAAACTCATTACCTCATTAACCACCATCTTTGGGAAATCTGATGTTGATGAAGAGAAAATTACCACTCAGAGCCAAGAGGGTGGAGACAGTAAGGGTCTTCCTCAGATGTGTGAAAAGATCAAAGTTGATATTATCTCAGATTTCTACAATATTGTTTGTACAATTTGTACAAAGTAACAAACAATATTGTAATTGATTTTATGATGTATTAATTTTATGATTGAGTCTGCATCTGCCTAAAGCTACTTTTCTATGTCTTTCAGTTGAGTTCAGGAATTCAACTTTCCCTCTGAGTTAATTTAAAAATACAACTTAACTTGTTACCATCCCCAGAAGATGTCTGTCCTTGCCTGACCTTGTGCAATTAGGGGAATTTTGATCTCTTCCAAGGAGACAAGCCTGATAGTTCTGATTTCTTAGCACAGATTACAAGAAGCAGGCAGATGTATCCCATAAAATAGTGAACATTTCTTAATTATTGGAGAGGGGTGGTTATGAGCCCTATGTGGGTGCTAGCCAGTAGATGCTTTCTACCCTATAGCCAATTTTATTGTCTTCCCCACCTCCCTACCTCTCTGTATTCCTCCAAATAGTGTGAAGACTAGTAAGCACTTTGACTTTGAGGTATTTGATCATTGCAAGGCCCTATTTATTAATTATTGTTAGTTTAACTAATAAATTGATCATGCTAGGATGATTGTCTCTCATTTTAACTTAACTTTCAAATATAACAGTGGGACATATAGAATAGAGAATGAAGAGAAGTGGTTTCTATGTGTTTCATAGTATTTGTCCACATCAAGTACAAACTAGTGAGCCACTTTTTTTTCCCCCTGTAGATTTCATCACTGCGGATGATGGAGCGGTCAATTCACAGTGCCAAATATATTTTTGTAGAAAATTTGTATAAAAGGTATAGTTCTTGGCTTACTGATTTTTAAAAATAACCATTGAGTAATTTTTGTTAAACTGTTTTCCCCTTCATTCATTCAACAAATTTATTGAGTATCTATGGGATATGTGGTGCTGACTATAATTTTCATCTAAAATAACTATTTGTCTTAGATATAGTGGAAAGAGACTGTTTTTATTATCAGAAGACCTGGGTACAGATTCTACCTGGCCTGTTTACTTGCCTGTGAGACTTTGGTCAAGTCAGAATCTGTATTTAAAGTCAGAAGTGCTATGTTCCAACCCCTATTCTGTTACTTATTCACTCTGTCATCATAGGAGACTCACTTCCCGTCTCTGACCTTCACATTCTTCATATGTAGAATTAAGGGTGATCTCTAATGTAAAATTTGCTTTGGAAAGTCTGGTGGAACTTCTTCAGAATCTAAGACAAGAGATGACAACGTTAAAGCCCTAGTGCAGTGGTTCTCAAACTTTTGTTTTCAGTATCTTTATCCTATTAGAAATTATTGAGGAGCTCTCCAAAGCATTTTTGTTTATCTGGATTATATTTATAGACATTTACCATATTGGAAATAAAAACTATTTTTGAATTTGTAGACCCTCTAAAAGGATTTCAGAGGCCCAGGTTCTTTGAGAACCACTGCCCTAGTGTTTTAATCCCAATACTTGCATGATATATTATAAAGAACTTTGACTGTAGAATCCTAAAACTTATGTCCAAATCCCAGATTTTTCCACCTATCAAACCTGAGTGATCCTGGTTCAACAATATCTAGCTCCTGGACTTCTTTCCCTCTATAAAGTAAGAGGTTGAACTAGATAAGGCGTTCTTTACTTTTTTGGGGTCATGGACCAAAATTGGCAGTCTGGCAAAGCCTGTGGACTTCTCAGATTCATATTTTTAAATAATTGAAGGATTTGTTGAATTTAGTTAGAGGTCAGTAAAAAGAAATATGGTATGAGTTTTTTTTTTTTTTTTTAACCCATACAGTTTCATGGACTCCATGAAATCTTTCTATCCTTGGAGGGTCAGTCTCTGGTCCCCAAGTTAAGAACTCTTAGGCTAGGTCACCTATAAGAAACCTTCCAACTCTGAAATACTAGGATCCTATGAACTTTGAAAATACTTCCCTCATTTGGACCCATGGTTCCTCCTTTTTAAAATGAGAGATTGAACTCGATAATCTTAAAGGTCCCTTCTAATTACAGCCTCCATATTCGGAATCCTCTCCTTTCTCATCTCTGCTTCCTGGCTTTCTTGGTGCCTCAGCCAAGATCCCACCTTCTCCAGGAAGTCTTTCCTAGTCTTTCCTTAATGCTAGTCATTGCCCTCTGAGATTAATTGCCCTGCATCTCCCTTATTTGCATCCATGATGTGTATATTATCTCTCCCATTTGAATGAGAGCTCCTGGAGAGTAGTTATTTTGTTTCCCTCTTTCTTGTATCCCTAGGACTTCGCATTGTACCTGGAATGTAGAAAGTGCTTAATAAATAAATCCTTGTTGCCTGATTAATAACCTGTTTTCATGGTCCATGTGATTCCCTGAAATTGCTAATCAATTCTTGTTGAAGAAAAGAGAGTAGTACTCAAAACAAGCCAGTGTTCAACTTAGATCATAAGTTCTTTGATTTGTAAAGTCCCACCAAAGTCACTGAGACCAGCCCCAGCCTGGCGCAAGAACCCTTCAATGCCATCCATGATGGGCATCTGCTTTCTTTCTACCTGAAGTTCTTAGTGAAATCGGGGATCTCCACATTCTTTCTCAGGAAGTCCATTCTCTGCTGAACAAATAGCTCTAGTGGATAGAAACTTCCTCCTTGGATCAAACCTCTTGCAGAGGAATCAGAGAGAGAACAGAAAAGGACTTTAAAAGCAGGAACAAAGAGGAGGATTTGTCTTGGTCTATTTGACTTCAGAAGTTAGGATTAGGAGGAAATTACAGTCCAGAAAATTTTGGCTGGAAGTCAGGATGAACTTTCTAAGATCTGGCTCCAAATGAGAGCTTCCTGGAGGGATGGGGAGGGCCATCTTACTTTAAGCAAAGGCAAGTTAACCAATTTATCAGTTACCTCCTGGAGGATTGGTGGGGGGGAAGGTCAGGAATGGGGTGGTGGGGTCTAGTCTTTTCCAGGAGCAGGTAGGACCAAATGACCTTCAAGCTTCCTTTCCACTCAGAATTTTTTATTTTCTGAGCCACAGTCTGTCACCCTGTAACTTTTAGTCACAGGACCACCGTTTGGGTCCAAATAGAACCAGTCTTATCTTTCTTCCCCATAAGCCCTTCAGACTTTATCACCTTTATTAAGTTACATCATGTTAGACTCAATCCATCAACTCAAGCCTTCTCTGTCATCTGGCACATCATGAAATCCTAGTGGATAGATCCTTAGACTTATAGTGAAGTGAACTAGATTCATATCCCACCTCAGATGGTTTTATTAAGCATCTTTGTAAATGTGAATGGAAGACTTTGGTTTTGTTCCAACATTGATTATGGATGCCGCTCAATGAAAAGAAAAGTGGATTTTGATATTTGGAGGACTTGAGTTTTAATCTGGGCTCTGCAATTTAGGAGCCAGGTGATTATGAGCAAGTCAGTTCTTCCTTTATGGACCTCAGTTTACTTATTTGCAAAATGTAGGGATTGGATTAGGTGATCTCTTTGGTTCTTTGCCACTCTGTTATCTGTGTAACCTTGAACCAGTAACTTAACCTATTTAGGTCTCAGTTTCCTCATCTATAGAAGGCTTAGTTCCTTCAGCTATAAAATGGTAATAATACAAATCTACTTCATAGGATTTATCATGAGGAGAGTGTGTTGTTTCTTAAAAGTGGCATTGAAATGTCAATTGTTATCATTAGACACAGTCTTCATTGTTTATTCTTGTTCACTTAGGATGTCTAGCTGTAGATTATGTAAGACTTTACATTTAGAATCATAGAATTGTAGACTTCCGGGCTTAGAAGAGATCCTTAATGCGTCGGTTCTTGTTGGAGTTGGAGGAGATCTTATAAATCATCTTATTTTAGAGAGGAGGAAGCTGAGACCCAACGTGGGAGAGTGCTTTACTCACTGTCACCAGCTTATTATTGTCAGTCAGAATGAGAGCTCACTTCTCCTAATTCTCATTCTGCTTTTCTTCCCAGCAGCTTGCTGGCTGTCTTTTGACTATCTCATTCTTTTTCATGACATAGAAAAGAAAAGACCTAAAATGTCAACGAATACATTTTGCTATTCACTCATGGCTCTGGTTTGAGTTTTGCTAGATTGGGAGGCTGAACCTATTGACTGCAGTAACATTTTTGGATTATTGATTAATTCCTTTGATTCAGGCTCTCCATGTCTACCATTCGGTGACAAATAAAAATAATCTTTTAACCCAAGATAAATGATCATTTTCTTGAAGCTTCGGTATTTTGGGTATCAGTCCAGGGCATTTGAAAATGACACCTTATCCAATGTAGTTTTTTGGATTGTAGCATACCAAGGTTGGACAGATAAATGGCACTAGTGGGCCTGGAGTCGGGAAGATTCATTTTCCTGAATTCAAATTCCTGAATTCCCACTTATAGCTGTGGGACCCTGGGGTTCACCCTGTTTGCCTTAGCTTCTTCATCTGTAAAATGAACTAGAGAAGGAAATGGCAAACCACTCCAGTGTCTTTGCCTAGGAAACTTCCAAAAGGGTCACCGAGAGTCAGATATGATGAAAATAACAAAAATACTGAGGTTACTTTTTCTTTTTCTTCTGATTTTGGAGACCTTCTATTTACTTTTTGAGTTCATACAACAGGATTTGATAGCAGTTAGGATTTGTAATCTTAGAAAACATGGACAATCATTCACACATGTTACTTATAATAATTGGTTTTTATCTTTTCTTTTTGATGAATCTGATTATTAAATGACAACTCAATCTGGAAGAGGGAATTAATTACTACGTTTATTGAAGACTTTGGTTTTGTTTCAACATTGATTATGGATGCTGCTCAATGAAAAGAAAATTGAATTTTGAGATTTGAGTTTTAACCTGGGCTCTGCAATTTAGGAGCCAGGTGATTATGAGCAAGTCAGTTCCTCCTTTATGGACCTTAGTTTGCTTATTTGCAAAATGTAGGGATTGGATTAGGTGATCTCTTTGGATCCTTGCCACTCTGTTGTCTGTGTAACCTTGAACCAGCAACTTAACCTATTTAGGTCTGAGTTTCCTCATCTGTAGAACAAAGGGTTTGGATTAAAGTTCCTTCTAGCTCTAAATCTATTGTCCTAAATCTTTGTTCTTATGATGAGGTGATCTATAAGACCTCTTCCTAGGATACTAAGGCCCTACTCAGGGTGCTACCTCCTTTTATGAAATCTTCTTGGCTTCCTCCCTGCTCAGATTTTCCTTTATCTGCATTCTCCTTTGTCCCCTTCATATTCTACCTTGTCTTATCCTTGTATACAATCCAGATCCCCTCACTAGATTATAAATGCCTTAAGTCCATAAGGGACAATGTTGTACATCATTTTTGAATTTCTCTGTTCTGCATAGAGCAAACACTTAAGGAATATTTGTCGAGTGACAGAGGCTTTTGGCTAATCCATATCTGATAGACCTATTGGTCTATCAATAGAAACCTATTGGAACATGGATGCTTTTGAGTCAGTTGTAACTTAATTGTAATCATAATAATATTGAAAATGTTGGTTCAGATGTTCAGTTCTTTTAGTAAATGTATCTTTTTTGATGAATGAGGAATAAGACCTAAGAAAATAAGAGCTTAAGATAATAGTTTCTCTAGTTCAGAATGGTTTTGTATCTTCTCAGAATTTTTTTCTTGGTGGAGGAGAGTGAAGTGTTAAGGGCAAACCAATGTGACATAAATTTAGTTTGATTTAAATCTTTTTTTTGTCATTAGATTATTATTGTTATTATTTTTTAGTTAACATCTATTCTAGGAAAACAGTGATTTGTTGGTAACCACAAGATGGCATATGTGGTACATCAGTGATTTTTGTGTTTCCTCTCCATTTCTGTCCTTGCTTTGGGGAAAAGCATTCTCAGATAAAATGATTAGGAAAACTCTTTTAAGATGCCAAGTGCTGACTTTCTGCTAATCACCATAGGGTTGACCTTTGATTTCTAGGAGCTGGGAGATTTGAATGCACCATTTCAAAGCTCTGCAACCATGGGGAAGTCACTCCTCTCCTGGGCCACATTTTCTCTTCTGTAAAATGAAGGGGGGATAGGTTACATAACCTCTAAGGTTCTCTCTAGCTCTGACATTCTATGGTTCTATGTTTCAACATCTCTTGTTGTAAGGCTTGTCTAGCTCTGACATGTTGTGTTTTACTGTACGTCCTGACATTCTGATTTCTATGATTCTTTCCTGCTTGCACATTTGTTTTCTGAGGTCTCTTTTGGTTTTGACATTTTGTGATTTTGTGTTCTGATATTTTCTGTTCTAAGGCCCTTTTCTCACTCTGACATTTTATGTTCAAAGGTCCCTTTTACTTTTGTCATCTTGTGGTTCAATTTTCTAATAATCTGTCAATCAAATACTTATTAAGCATTGGCTATGTGCCAGGCACTATGCTAAGCTGTTGGGGATACAAGGAAAGGCAAAAATTGCCTTTGTTCTTAGAGAACTCACCCTCTAAATGGGGAGATAACATAAATACCTGGATACATTCAGGAAATGTACATAGTAGATAGAGGGATGATCTTAAACGGGAAGGCAGTAGCAGCAGCATGGCCAGAGTAAGGGAAGGAGATATAGCATTCTAGGGCTGAGGCCTATTACAAAGGCATAAATATGGGAGATAAGAGTATTTTGTATAAGGAATAATAATTAGGCCAGTGTCACTGAATGGTAGAGTTCACGGAGAGGAAAAAGATATGTAAGATTATCAAGATAGAATAGGTCCAGATTGTGAAGAGCCTTATATACCAAACAAGGGGCTTAATTTTTATTTTTTTTTTTCTTATAATCAACCCAAGAGATAATAGTGAGCCACCTAAGCTTCTTGAACAGGGTAATGAGCAGGGAAGTAATCACTTTGCCCATTTTGTGGTGAATGGAGTTGAATGGGCAGAGAATTGAGGCAAAGAGACCAGATAGAAGACTGTTATAGCAGTGAAAAGGATGTGGACCAGTATCCAGTTGTGTGAGTAGAGAGGAGGTGATAGAAATAACAAAACTTGTCAACTCACCAGTTATGTGGGGTGGATGGGAGTGGGATATTAAGGATGGCAACAGGGCTGTGAACTTGGTAACTGGGGATTCCAGGATAGTGCTATCCTTGATAATACTAGGGGAAGGTGGGAAGAGGGGAGGGTTGGAAGGGAAGATATAAGTTCTGTGTTGCTCATGTTGAGTTTATGATGCTTATAGGGCATGTCCAAAAGGTGGGTAGCTGATGGTATAAGCCTATAATTCAGGAAAGAGACCAAATTTGGGTCTTTAGATCTGGGAATCATTATAGAGATAATTGAACTTGTGGAAGCCAGTAGAATCACCAAGTAAAATAGTATAGAGAAAAGGGTCTTGGGGAACATTCACTGATGGAGGATATGACCTCTTATAAAGATATTGCAAAAATGATGATTTACAGGATCAAAGACTGAAGAGAAGAGAGAAAGAACAAGCAGACAGAAGTACATAGGATCAGAGAAACAAAAGTTGTCCCAGAGAAACTGTGGATAGTGCCATTCTATCCCCATAGGAACTTCTGAGGGGACACCCAAGGCATGTACATGTTCTCTCTCCTTCCCTCCCCGCTCTGTCTCTCTCTCTCTGTGTCTCTGTCACTCTCTCTCTGTCTCTCTCTCTTTCTCTCTCTCTTTCTCTCTGTCTCTGTCTCTCTCTCTCTCTCTCTCTCTCACACACACACACACACATTCTCTCTCTCTCAATACAATCAACCAAGAAACATTCATTAAACACCTACTATATGTCAAACATCTTGGAAGATTCTGGGTACACAAGGAAAATAAATAAAATAGTTCTTCCTCTGGAGCTTTTGTTCTGACTAGAGAGACAACATGTAAATGGAGGAAGTATATACGGAACATATACAAATTAAAATTGAGGGGGAGGCAGCAACTGAGAGGGAGATTGGGGAAGTTCATCATGTAGGCCATGATGTTTGAACTGAGTCCTGAAGGAGACAAAAGATTGCTAGATGAAGAGGCAGATGAGAGAGAAGGTCAATTGATGCCAAGGCTAAGAGCACGGACTGGCCAGCCCCAATGGTTTTTGATACTTGGGGTATTATGGGGCACCTTGTGGCATGGAGGAGGAGAGCAGTGACGATTGCTTTTCTCCTTTCAGTGGCAAGATGCCTGAAGTGGATTATGTGGTCTTATCTGAATGGTTTGACTGGATTGTGAAGAACATCGATGTTTCAGTCGATTTGATAGGTAAGCAGTATGTCTACCTGACCTGTGGCTAGCCAAACTAAAGTCTTTATTGCTTTGAAATTTCTTTTTCCATGCTGAAGCTCTCGGACAGAGGTGGTGGCTAGAGATAGTTAGCATTTATTATTTTCCTCCTGGATGCCCGACACTACGGGAATAGAAAAAAAGGCAAAAGGCATCCCTTTCCCCTTGAGAAGCTCATGATCTAATGGAAGAGCTTAGAGTTAGTAGAATAGAAAAAACACTGAATTTGATAGAAAGTTAATAGGAGAAAGATAAAAGAATAGCTATGGAGCAATGAGAGCTGGAACCAGAGATCATATTTTATGTAATTATAACTTCAAATAGTTGAATTTGAATACATACAATTGAATATATACTTCAGAGAATTCATTATTCACACTGATTAGGACCTAATTGTATAAGCAAATATTTACATTTATCTATACCCTGGGCAAGTAATTTAAAGCTTTGTCTGCCTCGAGAAGATCAAATTTAGATCATACTTTGCAAACCTTAAGTGCTGCTGCTTATTAAGCTTGTGGACAAAGCCAGCCCCATGATGTTGGAGTTTTTAGTGATGATTATTCTAGCTCCCATTTCTTTAGTTTTTTGCCATTCACTAATCAGCTTTTGCATACAGAAGTCAAAGGCAGTTTTTCAATAACTGTGTTGTAAAACTCTTCCCAGTGATTGCACATTCAAATATTGTTTCCTAATGGCAGTTTATCTCCGGACCTCTCCTGAGACTTGTTACGAAAGATTGAAGATGAGATGCAGGGAGGAGGAAAAAATCATTCCACTGGTAAGGAAACCCTTTCTGTATTCAGAGTCAAGCCCCTTCTTTCCTCCAGCCTTATTATTTGTGCCTTTGCTGCTTCTCCTTCTTCTCCCCCTTTACTGTAATAATTCAAGGATTGGAGAGTTTGTTGTGCAGATTACTGTCCATTGATGGAGATTCCTGTCCCTGCTTGCCTTCATAGACAGTCTTCAGCAGTTGCTGTGGCTAGAAAAAAACTAATCACCGAGCATCTCCAGACTTACCAAGGCTGGTCCCCTAACCAAGTTATCCAGTCTGTTAGTGGACCTATAAAAGCCTTTCTTCTTCCTGGTTTTCAACACATTCTACAGTCCAACATCCCAACCTGCCTTTCTAGTCTTATCTCTTTTTCCTTCTGTGTCTCATCTCAACTTTGTGCCTCTCCCTGCCTCGCTGCCAGCATGCTTTTGTGCCTGAGAGAGGTTTGTTGTTGGCTCTTCTAGAACTTCCTCTCTCCTTACATCACTTTTGAGAACTCCCATCGTGATGAGACATGGGAAGAAAGCTGTGCTTTTCTTCTCTGTTCTTATTTCCTTTTTATAGCCTGTTTTGCACTATAATGATTGCAAAATTAATGTATTGCATATCAAGCCCCCTGAGGGCAGGAATCATGTCTGACCAAGCACCATTCCTTCCCCAGTGCTAGCATAGTGCTCTGCACACAGTGAGTGCTCAGTAATTATCAAATTAATTTGTTGTCTCTTTACTATGCCTACTAATTAAGAAGTGGGAACTTAAAGGACATTGGTTTTAAACCAGTGTCACTGCTGCTGTCAACCCTTAATTTCTCCCGGGTCTGCAGAACTCAGTAAGGAAAGGTCACTTCTTGAAGGAGAAACTATCGCTATTAGAGCCCAACCCAGCAGCAAATGTTTATTAGACTTCTGCTGTATGCAGGGATCCCTGCTCTGTGCAGGGGCTTGTTAAAGGGTTACTAGGATGGATTCTGCCTTTATAAAGGGCTCCATGGTTTACAAGAAGAATAAGGCCCTAACAGATACACTGCACAGGAAGACAGTTAAGTGCATTTACCATGAATTATGATCATAGTGGTATCATATTATAAAGCAGAGCTGCACCCGCAGAGTCCAATCTCCTGTAGGCTTATAGTGGGCATTTTCTTAGCTGTTCATGTGTCTGAAAACCCAAGATCTGTCAGCTCCCTCTGGAGGATCAGTTACCATTCCTGAAAGTTGGTTTGAGAAAGAAGCCAGCCACTCTGGAATGAATGAATGGAGCCCCGGACTTGGGGTCCGAGCTCTCATTCTGCCTTGGGGATGATCTTGGCCAAGGCACGTCATCTCTCTGCCTGGGGATAATAACAGCACTTACATCCCAGGGTTGTTCTAAGAATCAAATGACATGGTAGAATGTAAAGCATTTTGCAGTTTTAAGCACTATATAAAAACTAGCTATTGCTATTAAGAGTGAACGAAAAGGCATTTTTTTATTATGTCATCTAGTGATTAAAAATCAAGGTTTCATGGTTTCTCAACATATTCCTTATTACAACAATGAAGGAACAGAGTAGTATCTGTCTTTTTGGATGTTCAGAAAAGAAAGGGATGGCTAGGGCGCGGATTGATGCCTCAGGCAGACAATTAGATTAGATTCCAAGTTTTAGCTAGCTCTGAGGCTTGATGATTCTTCAACACTGAAGTAAAAATTTCAGCTAATATCCTAATAAAGAGACTTTAGCAATAGGGCCCCCAAATTACTTGCTGTGACCCAGTTGGATTCATTCCAGGGATAAAAGGCTGGTTCAACATTAGAAAAATAATTAGTTGTGCGAACAACAGAAACAGTGATCGTATGGGCTCTCCTAGTGGTCCCGTTCCAAGATTCTGGTTAGGAAATCGCCGCGGCTGCCAAACATTCAGAGGCCTAATGGAATGCGGGAGAGCTTCCTTCTCTGCCTCCGTGAGAGTCGCCGTGAAGGTGACTGGTTTGCTGGCAGGAAGGACTGAAGGGTTGGGGTGAGCTGGCCACAGAGAGGCAGCGGTCTTCTGGGAGAGGGGAGAGGCCAGGCAGGAGACCAGCTGCTGCTGGAGAGGTAAGAGTCAAAGCTGCAAGACAGATGGGAGTCTCGTGTCATTCTGGCTTGAAACTGAATTGCGACAGCTAGGGAAGCAGAAGTTTGCGCTAATGAGAGGAGAGCAAGATGTTCGGTGGAAAAACATCTAACTTGATGTATCAGATGGTTGTAACTTAATACAATACATAATAAATGTAGCCCACATTTATCTAGTGCTTTATGTTTGCAGAGAAATTTGCACATGTGGTCCTGCCTGATCCTTTCACATATTCTCATTTCAGCCAGACTTCATCTCCCACCTTCATGTTCTTGCACAAGCTGTCTCCAAGCACAAAATGTTCTTCCTCCTGCCTTTGCCTCTTAGAATTCTTAACTTCCTTCCAGACTTAGCTCATAAATCGGTTTCCTGATCCATTGAGTTGTCAGTGATCCTTCTATCTCCTCAAATGGCCAGTTGCATACTTCTCTGTCTATGTTATATCCTTCCAAAAGGATCTTTGAGAACCTGTTTCCCATCTTGTCTCTTCAAGGAATTGTGCTTGGTGTTTGGGATGCAAACAGCCTGTGCTTAGTAAATCTTATTGGATTAGATTGAATTGATCTTCAGAAGGTGGCTGGGGAAGGAGGTCGGGACTTGGAGAAGCAGCATCACGGATCTCCTGTGGAGAGAGAGGAGCATTGGGTTTGGAGTTAAAACACCAGGATATGATGTCTGTGTGATGTCTCTCTATGATCTTTGGGTCTCAGTCTCCATATCTGTAAAATGAGGGAGTCAGAATACATTTCCTCTGAGATCCTTTTCAGCTACAAAATCTCTGATCAGGGGAATATCCTGAGGCTCAGAGAGGGAAGCCACCCTCAGTTTCAGAGAATGAAATCCAAGGTCACACAGCTACTAAGTAAATAGTGGGGCTGCCAACCCATTTTTCTGACTCCAAGTTCAGTGTTCTTTTTTTTTTTATCATTCATTCAACAAACCTTTTTAAAGCAGCTGCTGTGTTTAGAGAATTGTTAGAGAATAGGTATGTTAGAGATGCAAAGTTGAGATCTGACAGATTAAAGATTTAAAGATGAAGACATCTTAAGAACCATCTAATAATTGAATACCTCACAGTTTATAGATGAGGAAACTGAGATCCAGAGGAATTAACTGATTTTTTGAAAGTCACATAGGCACTGAGTGACAGATCTGAGATTCAGACATGGGTTTTCTGACTCCAATTCCAGCTACTTTTTGTTATACCAAGTCTTGGCCCATGGAGATTCAATGCATGTAACTAGTAACTAATTTGCAATAACATGTGATAAATGCATCAGAGAGTTGCACAACCAAGTGCTTAGGTGAAGCCTGAGAGGAAGGTATAGATGGGCTGAGGATCCGGGAGAGCTTCCAGATGCCCACAGTACAGCGACTTCTGTATGTTGTTCTGCTGGCCAAACTTCTCAGTTGAATCTGCCATCAAAGGTTGGATGGCATCTGCCACTTCACGTTACTGGTCTTAGTTCCAAGCCTGGTAGCTATATTTGACCGTCACCTTTGATGGCCAGAGTTGGAGTGCTGACGGAGATTTTGTTGATGTAGAGATTTCACCACAGCTCTGTGTGTTTGAATGACTTTGCAGGAATATTTGGAAGCCATCCACCAGCTGTATGAGGAGTGGCTCATTAAGCAAACCCTCTTCAAAGTGCCCTCTCCTGTTCTGGTAAGTATGTTTACCCCAGTCCTCACAAGAACAGCAGGCTGTCTGGGGCTTTCCAGAAAGACACTCATCATGCTAGGAGCTGGAATGAGGCACTAGCCATCTGTCAGGGTCTGGGAAGTCACGGAACCTCAAGAGTGAGTTTACAAGAGGAGCTAACATCACCTGGTTCTAAACAGGACTCCTCAACTTTCTGCTCAGGGGGACTCATGCTTAGATTCTTCCGGGAGCAGTAGCTCGCATTTCTAACGTACTTAAAGGACCTCCCGAGTGCTTGTCTCTAGATGTAAATGGTACAGGTGGGACCATCCACATTTTACGGATGAGAAGAAAGGTGGTGACAGCTGGCATTTCTGTAGTGCTTTTTGGAGTTACAAAACACTTCGGAACACTGGATTTGGAATTAGAAAACCTGTGTTTAAATCCCGCATCGTTGTGTGTTCTTGGGAAAATCACGTACCCTCTCTGGGGCTCCACTTCCTTATCTCTAAAAATTAGGATATTGTATTTCATGACTTCTAAGGTCCCTTCCAGCCTTACATCCACGATACTAAATATGTCTGGTTCTCCCAACAGCCCTGTTGTGAGGTAGGACAAATACTATACCTCTTTGATGCCTGAAAAAATGGAAACCCAGAGAGAAATGTGTATGTGTGTAGTGTGTTTCTAAGTATCTACACGTTATATACACACATAGAGAGAAGGAGAAAAGGGAAGAAAGAGAAAAAGGAGGAGAGGGGGAAGGGAGGGAAGGGAGAGGAAAAGAGAGAAAGAGAAGAAAAAAGCCCAGAGAGAGGCATAGGCATCTAAGCTAGGTGCTTCTGTGGATAAAGCACCAAACTTGGAATCAGTTCAAATCCTGTCTCAGGCACAATCTGTGTGACCCTGGACAAGACATTTAATCTATATCTACCTCGGTTTCCTATTCTGTAAAATGAGAATAGTAATAATACTTGTCTCCCAGGATTGTTGTGTGAATGGAATATGATAAAGTTTGAAGAATGCTTTGCAAACCTTAAGGTTCTCTATAAGTGTTTATTACTACTGCTACCAGTTACCACAACTACTACTATTACCATCACTATCACTACTACTGTTACTATTATTACCAACACAACTACTACTACTAACCACCACTAATACTACTACTAGTACATTATGATGATCAGCTACTACTCCTACCTAGTACTATTACTCTGCTACTAATCATTACCACTACTACCACTACTACCATTACCATCCCTACCCCCACAATTACTATTTCTGTTATCACTAACACAACTACTATTATTAAATACTACTAGTTTTACATTATGATGATCAGCTACTACTCTTACTCAGTACTACTACTCTATTACTAACCACTACTACTACTACCTCTACTACTACCACCACCACCACTGTCACTACGATTACTATTTTACCAACACACTGCTACTAACCACTACTAGTACATAATGATGATCAGCTACAACTCTTATTTAGTGCTATTACTCTACTACTAACCATCATCACTACTACCACTACTACCATTACCACTACTACACTACTACTAAGCACTATTACAACTACTACCTGTACTACTTTTACTGCTACTACTATTACTGTTACTATTACTACCACAGCCATTATTACTACTACTACTATTATGATGACCTGGTACTATTACTACTACTTAGTACAATTACTGTAGTACTAACCACCACCACCACTATTACTACTACTACCACCATCACCATCACCACCACTTCTACTACTACTATCATTAATATTATTACTACTGCCATCACCTTTACTACTATTACTTCTACCACCACCTCCACCACTACCTAGTATTACTATTCTAGTACTAACCACCACCATTACTACTACTAGTTCTTTTTGTGTGTTGGCAGGAGGGAGAAAATTGAAATAATTATACTTTTAAACTCATGGAAGAAAAGTACTGATGGTATTTTCTTCAGCATTCCCAGGAAATGATAATTAGAGCTGTGTTACAGATCTGTAAAGAACCTGGAAAGTCCTTTAATCCAGTCCTGCTTTTTCTCAAGTTAAGGAAACGAAGGCCTGTTTCCTCCACAGTAAGTGGAGGTAAATGTCAGAGCTGGGATTTGAACCCAGGTTCTCTCTCTTCAGATCTAGTTGCAGCACTCACCATGCTAAAGTGAATTGTCCAGATAATAAAAACACTTTTTATTTTAACCCTGAGAATGGCAGGCTTCCTAGAAAGCCCAGAGGACACAAAACAAAATTCATACTTTTTTGGAAGATTCCTGCCATCATAAGGAGCATTAGTTGCTGTTCTGGGTCATGTCCAGTGATGGTCATAGGAGCTGTCAAGCTGTGTGTGTCCCCCTTCACATCTCAGTCTTTAATATGCTGAGAATAACATGAATGGCAGCTGTTCCTGGTCATTTTTGGCCACTCTGTTTCTTCCAGTTGTCTTCCTCACAAGTGTGTATCTGCCATCCCCTGTGACTGAAGATGCTAGTTTTATCCTAACTTGTTAGAGTCCTTTCTAAAACAAGCCAGTAGGTTGGACAAAGGCCAAAAGAGTTCTCTGAATTGCATGAACTTAATTTACATTCTGGGAGACATCTGATTAGACGCCTCAGGAGGCCCTTTTTGCTAATGGCTATATATTTCATGGACCACAACGGGGTACCATAGTGCACAGAGTGCTGGGGAAAAACTGAGGAGGACTCATCTTCATGAGTTCAAATCTGGCCTTAGATACTTCCTAGCTGTGTGACTCTGAGCATGTCACTTTACCCTGTTTGCCTCAGTTTCCTCATCTATAAAATGGGCTGGAAAAGGAAATGGAAAACAATTCCAGTATCTTTGCCAAGAAAACTCCAAATGGAGTCATGCAGAATCAGATATGATTGAAATGACTGAAAAAACAATACATTCTATGTGGATGAGGTTGCTAAATTAAATTACTTCCAGATAAGTGAGATAATATAATATTTGACTCTAGAGCAAGAATTCTTAACTTGGAGCCCATGAACTTTAAATATACAAACACACATACATATACATACATATATGTATATATAGAAAGAGAGAGAGAGTGTGTGTGTGTGTATATGAGTGTGAGTGAGTGTGTATATATATATATGTATATGTATATACACACACATACACTTTAATAACTATTCCAATATAATTGTTCTCTTTTGTAATCTTATGTAGTTTTCTTAAGCATTTAACAACGCTATTCTAGGAGTAGGTCCGTAGATTTCCCTGGATTATCACAAGGTTAGGTGCCGAGTCTATGCCACGGAAAAAACCTAAGAGCGGCTATTCTAGGATTAGTGAGCAGGGCCTAAGAGAGGGTAGAGAATGGACCCAAGTTTGGGAACCATTCAGTTTGTAAACATTTATTAAGCACTACTATGTCAGGCATCGGGCAGAGTGCTGGGGATACAAATGAAAAAAAAAGACAATCCTTGCTCTTGAGGAGCTCACAGTCTAATGTTATAACATCATTTATAAAATGTAAGGATTGGCTGAGATCATCTCAGAAGTCCCTTCTAGCTTTGTCCTTCCATGATCCATAGAATTTACTCCTGCGTGCTGGGATGGGCCTGACCACTTCCTTTATTTGAATCTTATTGGCAAAGCAACAATTCACCTCTTCCTCTTTCAAAGAGTGGTCCTCTGGCTAATTATAGAAATGAATTTCATCAACTACCTTCTTTTTTGCTTCTTTTTTAGGTAATTGAGGCCAACCAGGACACGCAGACGATGCTGGAACTCTATGAGAAAAACCGGGACCAAATATTAACTGCAGGGGATATGAAACATCACTTATAGAACCAGGAAAACCTATGTGATTGTAGTAGCAGCCTGTCAGAGTCTGTCAGTTTAGCCATGAGGAATAACTTTTTGAGGTACACTCAAGTGAATTTTCTATCACAAATTATTAAAAGTAAATGTGTATACATACACATGCAACATGCTATAACATACATGAAATGCATGTACATGTATATGTATATATGTCTACTTTAATATACTAACTATTGGAGTATACACAGCTTTGTGTATACATGTATGTCTTCAGTACATTTCATGGCGTTCTTCTATTACTTGAGTGTCCACCATGGAGCCTATTGATGCGATCCACCTGATTTTTGGGATGTGACCTGCCTGAGATTTTTAGCAAAAAAAAAAAAAAAAATCACTTAGCATAACTATGTGGCAGGCCATTTAACTGACTGCTGACGAGTGCTGCGCTAGCAAATTTGGACCAATTAATCCTAATTGAAGTTGAATGTCATTCATCATCTAATTAAATTCATCAGCCTCCACAAGCATATATGGTCATTGCCATTATTGGAGACTTGGAATGATTTTTTTCTGCTGTGTAGCTCAATTGTAGGAGGTATAATAGTTGACTTTTAGTCCTTTACTGTCCAAATCCACACTTTTGATGACCTAGGAATAGCTGCAGTGGTAGAGTCAGATCCTCCTGACAACTGCATAGTCCAGCCTTTTGTTGTGAGCATGGGAATGGGAGCTTGTATTTATAGAAAGAAAGTCGGGGACTGAATGGAGCCAAGTGTCATTGTTGTCTGGTCATTTTGTTTGCCAAGTTATTGAAGGGAATAAACAATTGTGGATTTTTTTGTTTGTTTTTGCAAACCAATGCTGCGTTTGGTCTCATTAAATATTAACGGTGTTACGTCCTGGTTTGAACTCCATCAAGGGTCTGGGTCTGAAATGCACCTTACTTGTATTGGTGCGAAATCATGTAACTTTTATGAGCGTGAAGGCTTTATTTTCTGAATGGCACCCTTTCTTACAGCTTGTGTTCAAGGAGAGAAGAGATGATAATATGGGGCGCCCTAAAGCAGGGATCTCAAATCCACAGGCCTGCCCTTTGGACTGCTTGTACCCCATTATACTTGGACGCGTGCCATTTGGCTTTTTGCCTCAAATAAATGGAATTGGAATTGGTTTTAGGATCCTCAGTGAAGAGAAAAAGACTTAGAATGTTAGCAAATAGAAATAGATACATACTTTGAATAGACATTTGAGTCTAAAGTCACTGTTTTTAACTGGCAGACAGGAAATTAGACCAGTTGATTTCCAAGGGCCTTTCTAGTACTGTCTCTCTGATGCTGTAAATTTTCTGTGATATTCAAACATGTTATTTTTCATTTTGAGAAAAATTACTCTTTTCATTTGGATATATTAAATGTTGAGGAAAGAACAGGATAGCTAGGACTTCATTCCCTTCTTATTGACTACCTCATATCCTTTTAGGTCTTACCTCAAGCCTAAAGTTGAGGGCACTATCACAAGACTCTAAGGAATTCCTTGATCCATTGCTTTTATTTTTAAAAATATATTTTTATTAATTTTTTTTTACATTACTGTAATTTCTAGGAGCCCTCCCCTAGTTCCTCCTGCCCCAGAGTCTTTCCACAAAATAGCATTTCTTCAAAGAAAAAAATAGGAAAAACTTCAGCATAATTGAGCAGTATAATGAAAAAAATCAGAAAATATGTGCAATATACATTACAGTAGCTCTCTTTGCAAATAACTTGAGTTGAAGGTGTCTTCTCTTGGGTTGTTTATTTTTTGTAATTTTACAACTTTCACTTTTGTGAAAGTTATTTTTATTTATATTGTAAGCATTCTTGTGTGTGTATATATGTGTGTGTGTGTGTGTGTGTGTGTATATATATATATTTGGCTCTGCTTATTTCACCCTGCAGCCATTTAGGTTTTTTCATACTTCTCCGTATTCATTGCATTCATCATTTCTCAGAGAATAGTTATATTTCATAACATTCATGTGCCACAAATTTTTTTCCCCAGTTATTGAGCACCTACTTTGTTTCCAATTCTTACAAAAAATGCTGCTGTAAATATTTTGTGGGAACTTTCTTCTTATCCATATCTTCCTTGAAGAATAAACTTAGAGAATCTTTAGATCAATCATTTTCTAAAATGATTGTACTGATTTACAGCTTCACCAACAAAGTATTAGCCTTCCTATCTTCCCATCTTTTGTCATCTTTACCAATTTGCAAGGTGTGAAGTGAAACCTCAGGCTTGTTTCAACTTGCATTCCTCCACTGCTTTTAAATGGTTTTGAGCTTGTTCAAATGATTTGTTCTTTTCTTTATTCTAGAGGGATGACTTTAGAAGGAGCATTGGGACAGGAGTCAGGCGCTTTGACCCTATCACTAACTCACTTTCTGACTTGAGGAAAGTAATTTTCCCTCTCCAGGTCGCAGTTTCTTACCTGTAAAAACTAAAAGTTTGGACTACAAATCGAGAATTATAGAACTTCAGAATTGGAAATGATCTCGGAGGCCCATGTAGTCTAGTCTACATCTGAAAAAACAAATTCCCTCTGTAACATACTCAGCAAGTCTCTTTGTCGCTCTCAAGTGAAGGGGAACCCACTACCTCCCAGGCAGCTCACTCCACTTTTGGATGGCTCTCCTCATTAGGGATTTTTCCTGAGCTCAGGTTCAGAAGTTTGCTTCTCTGAAATGTCCACCTCTTGCTCCTGCTTCTGTCTCTGGGGCCAGAGTAAGTTTAATCTCTCTTCCCCATGACAGGATCTCAAATGCTTGAAGGCACTTCTCATGCCTCTTGAGTTTTCCCTTCTCCAGGCTGTCTTGTACTGCACTAATCTTCTGTTGCAGGACCACAGGAAATAAATCATAATAAAACACTTAAGACTTCATCTCCACGTGAAAGTCAGCGGGGTCATAGTTGTAACAGCATTGGATCTGGCACCTCGAGAGACCTGGCAACATCATCTGGTTCTGTCACATCTCAATTGGAATGTGGGATGAAAGTTACTTTTTATGTCAGCCTCATCTACCCCTTAATCTTTAAAGTGGTGAATAAGAATTATCCTACTGTGTACCTGACAACTTGAGAGGACCAAAGGACTTGAGGAATATAATGTTATGCAAATGCAAGCTATTATGATGGCTTTTTTTTTTTTTTTTCAATGTAATGGCAAAGTAAGAAGCTGTTTTGGAAGGCGTAATGAGCCTATATGTTTTTAAAAATCTTGTTGGAGAGTATGTTTTCTCTTAACATAGCATGTAACAACAGTCTTGTCCTAAGGACCCTTATAGTTAGGACAGATCTGGACTTAAGTGCCCCAAGGTCACCTGCGGGACCTCACCCTTCATGGGCCTGTTTTCTTGTTAGGAGAATGAAGTAGATGGACATGCTGACCTTCTAACCTACAGATCTTTGATACTAGAAGCTCACATACTTACAGCAGCATAAGGTGTCCTTTACACCTTACTCTCATTTGAGTAAGTCCTTTACACATACTCTCATTTGACATATGTGACATATAATCACCTCTAAGGAAGATATTACAACTATTGCCTCCATTTTACAGACAAAGGAATAGAGCTGAGAGGAATTGTGATTTTCTTTCCCATGATCACACAAGTGGTGAGTTCTAAGGTGGAGATTTGGAATCTCTAAATATTTTCCCTGGCCCCAGGTCTTTTCCCAACTCATGAAACTGTTTCCCGTGACATTTTTTGGGACTCTAACTTATGCTTTGGAACCGAAAACACTTTCAGTTCATGTAATAGTTTATCTTTGCCCAACTGTTGTAATCCTTTTTTTTTTTTTTTTTAAACTTGCTTTAAAAAGGAAAAAAAAAATCAATTCTTGTTAGGAAGAAAGGCAGAGTAAGCAGGTGGAAGTTTACAGACAAAATCAGTTGTAGCATTCATGATTCTTTTAATTGGATCACAATGCCCTCATGAGGATTCAGGGAGATGAAAGCACTATTAGAATGTCAGCTATTATGAGTGGCAGCATGGCAGAAGAGCTGGTTTCTAGCACATACTGACTCTGTGACCCTGGATGCCACAGGCTCAGACTGTCTAAGGTGATGTATTATTGCAGGGCAGGAATTAGTCTGTACTGATAGGAAGAGGTTCCTTAAGAGTTCCTTATCCTAGTGAAATCACAGGTCTAGGATTCCCTTCCCTCCCCCAAAATTTGTTATTGGGAAACTCTTCTAGCCTGGACTAAAGATCCTTCTCATCAGCTAAGGTGTTGGACCTGTAGTCAAGAAGACCTGAGTGTCTCACACAATTATCAGCCCTGTGATAACCTCTGCCTCGGTTTCCTCATCTGTAAAATGGGAATAATAACAGCACCTCCCAAACTTGGGAACATCAAATGATGACATATTTGAAAAGTACTCTGCATACCATAAAGGGATAGACAAGTGCTATTATTACTGTTAACACTGATTATTCTTACTTTCCCATTCTGTGGATGGCCCCACCAAGGACAAGGAACTAGGTGTTAGAGTTGACAGAGAGCTAAACCTGAGTTAAATTCCTACCTCAGATACTTATCGCTGTTTGATTTTAGGCAAATCACTTGAGCTCTTTGCCTAAGTTTTCCCAAGTGCAAAATGAGGATAATACTACTAAACTCCCAGGTTGTGAGGATTAAATGAGATAGTAATCATGAAGTACTTAGTAGGCACTACATAAATGTCATCTATTAACATTAAAAGGAAGGAGGAGAAAGCCTTTGCTGTATGAAATTCTCACCTGTGTGTGCTTTTCTCCCCTTAGACCCAGCCCAAATACAAATTTGTTGACTTAAATCGATGGGACTAGTTGGCTTATCAACAGATTTTTTTGTTTGTTTATTTGTTTAAAGATATTTCTTGGGGCAGCTGGGTTGTGCAGTGGATAAAGCACCAGCCCTGAAGTCAGGAGGACCTGACTTCAAAGCAGACACTTAACACTTCCTAGCTGTGTGACCCTGGGCAAGTCACTTAACCCCAAAAGCCTCAGCCAAAAAACAAACAAACAAACCCCCCAAAATATTTCTTTTTGAATTGAAAGCTGCTTATAATCATAGTAACAGAATGGGATTCTGATTTAAGCCTCTCATTTTACAAAAGAGGAAACTTGGGCCCAGTAAGGGGGAATGGGGACTTATCTAAGAGCACAGAATGTTGTGCATGTGTGTGCTTATGATGTGCAAAGCACTGAGTTAAATGCTGGAATGCAAATGGAGAAAAACCAAACCAGAACCTTCCCTCAAGCAGCTTCTAAAGGGAAGACAACACAGAAGGGACAACATAAAGAACACAGATTTTCGGATGGAAAGCTCCCAGGGGCACAAATGCAAAGAAAATACCGATACATCTATGGTGTCATTTCCACTGATAAAACCATTTCCATTTTCGATTGGAAACTTTGACAGTGCCAAGGACTTTGGTGCCATGAATTTTCCTGTTCAGATCAGAGGCTTTGGTTGATGAAAAGGGTGGGGCGAGGCTAGGTCATATTTCCAAAAGGGTGAATTTCCTGTTTTAGGGATGGAGCTGGGACTGGGGTCGGTGATCTTCGGGGAGGAGGGACACATTGTTAGTACCTGGCTTTGGGGCCCAAGATCCTGGGCTGACTCCACTGGGATGTGATGGGACATGGTGTGGTGATCATGGTGATTTGGCTTGTCTGGCATTTGCCACCTCTCCTCTATCGTTTGTGGTCCCTTGCTGCATCAGCTAGTGCCAAAACAAGAAAAGAATAAACTCCCTCTCCGATGTTCTTTGTACCACCAGTGCCCCTGTTCTCTTCTTACTTGTTAGAAAAGGATATTTATTGTCCAAAGTGGACCCAGGGATAGGTTGAGCTGGACTGGGGAAGGCCAGAACTGAGCATCCAGAAAGATGTGTGGAGTTGGGCAGGGGTTGGAGAGCTGGCTGCAGATTTCATGAAACAGCAGCTCTCACTCTAGAGATGGCCACAAAGTAAAGTGAGTTTAGAAAATAGATTCAAGACCAAGAAGGTAGAAATCAGAAGATTTTGAACTGGAAGAAAACTTAGGAAACTATAATTTGACCTGCTCATCAATTTGCAGGCAGAAGAACAGAGTACTAACCCTGAATCCTGAAGTTGGAGCAGAATCTGGGATCTGGGATTTCAATATGTTCAGAGGCTAGGATCAGGGTGGAGGTGGGGAAGGACTGAGGCAATGGACAAAGCCCGGCAATACTAGGTGATGATATCATGCTGATTGCACAGAAGATGTCAGGAGGTCTAGATCTGCAGCATGAAGGTTCAAGGCTCTGGCACCAGGAGATAAAGGCTTAAAAACACTTTCCAGTCATTGGGAAACTGAGTCATAGAGGGACCAGCGATGAGAGTAATGGTGCTGAGCTCTAAACCCAGTAATTCTGGGCTCACCAAGACCAAGATTAGTCTCAGATTAGTCTGCAGTAGATAGTAGATAGTCCAAGATTAGTCTGCAGTAGATAGAATTCAGCAAAGACTATTAGAACCAGAAAGGACCATAATCATTATCTACTACAACTCTCATTTTAAATTTTAGAAAACTGAGGCACCACAGGTAAAGTGTTATCCATAATAATAGCTGGCTAAGTAAGAAACCAGGCTCCAAACCTAGCTGTTTGACTTCAAAGTCAGGATTCCTCGGTGATAGAAGAATTGCCCTGCTATCGGTAGGAGAATGGAGGAGCAGAAAGGAAGCAAGAGTTAGGAAGCAGCAGCTACCACAGAAGAGTCCACAATAACGTCAGCTTCCCAATGTTTATCTTGCCCTATTTACATATTACTTCACATCCATCCTAAGAGGGAGGAGGCGCAAGGATGACCATCTGCTTTTAGCAGATGAGGAAACCAAGGTTCCAGGAAATATCAAGATCTTTTCATGTTTACTTGGCTAGTTCATGACAGTTAAGTTTTCCATGATTTTTCTAAGTAACATTTTCCAAGTAACACTCCTAGGTCTTTCTGTGATAACCCACCATCTTTGTGCTTGTGGTAGTGAAACTTCTCTGGCTTGTCTTTGGAGAATCTCCAATCTGTGTAACTCTCCTTCCTACCCAACTAGAAAGGACTTTGGAATATAGAATGTCCTAACTTGAATGGGCCTTAGAACATAGAAAATCAGAACTAGGAGAGAGCTTAGAACATAGAATGACAACACAGAATCTCAGTTGGAAGAGATCTTAGAAAGTGGAATGTCAGCTGAAAGAGCTTTTAGAACATAGAACGTCAACTGGAAGAGATCTTAGAACACAGAACGTCAATATAAAAAGTCAGCTGGAAAAGCCTTAGAATATAGAAAATCAGAACTACGAGAGATTTTAGAACATAGAATGACAACATAGAATTTCAGTTGGAAGAGATCTTAGAACATAGAATGTCAGTAAAAGCATTCTTAGAGCATAGAATGTCAACTTAGATCTTAGAACATAGAATATTAAAACATAAAAACATTGGAATAGAAATGGGCCTTAGTCTAACATTCTTATTTCGCATGTTGCTGAGGAACATGGTTCAGAGATGGGATGTGCTTTGTCTCAGATCACAGTGGATGGTAGGGCTGAGATTGGAACTTAGGTATTTTGAGTCCAAATTCCACATTCTTTGTACTCTTCCAGATTGCTGCTCTCTCGTCTCCTGCAATGATGGAGTCCTTCATACTATTGCAGGAATAAGATTGGATGGCCTTGTGACAGAACCTGAACGGGAAACGGGAAGGACGTGTTGTTTCTACGTTCCTTACTTCTGTCTTCCTCAGCCTAGAGCCCTTGATGTTGCCTATATTCAGAAAATCAAGCAGGAAATAGAAATGCCTTGCCTAGCCCGTGTTTCTGAGAATGTCGGTTTCCCCTCCTGACAGACACAAAGTCTTGTTACCGAGTAGGGTTTAAGCCAGTCATCGACAATCATCCTGATGATGTGGGTAGATGGTGGTATCTGGTGGAAACACCTCTAGACTTCTGGGAGGAATGTAGGTAATGTTTGGAGGCTCCTGGACTTGGCGGAAGGATGGTGTAGCTCTCTGAAGCTGCTGCCTCCTGCTCTCAGAACAGCCGCTTTCCCACAGTCCACACACTAATTCTGAGGCTGGCTGAATGGTGGGATGTATTTTGCTAGTTACATCAAGGCCCTTGTGCCGTCCCTCAGAATGTTTGGGGCTTCCAGTAGCCTGACTGTTAGTGACCTTCAAGTTCTCTTCAATAGAATATTCAAGACTTTCAGTACTGTGAGCTTTAATTTGGAGTCTGCTAAAGGAGGAGGAAAGGTCATCCAGATCATCCTCACTGGACCAGTCATCTTCCCAGGGAGCATTGTTGCAAAGGGTCACATTGGGAGGGTGGAGCTCTGGATTTGTGTCTGGAAGGGTGGGCCTAGTGGCAATGCCTAAGTTTGTCACCTCTGCTTGCTTAGGCCTTACCTGTGGGCCAGGGACCTTACTGCTGTCATCAGATGTTGAATCTGTAAAAACTGTTAGAGCAGGGGGACCACTGGATGCCACAGGAGGCAGAATGGAGGTGACTCTGGACACAGCTGCCTTGCTGGAGACTAAGATGCCTTGGTCAGCACAGCCGCCTTGGGCCTGGGGCTTCTTCCTCTGGCTGCTTGGAGGGAGGTCCTTGGGGAAAATGGGCGTTTGGCCAATGAAGATGTCCCTATAGCAGTTCAAGAACTCATCACTCTCTGAACACTTGCTAATATCTTGGACTACTTCCTGGTCATGGGGGAGGCCATCTGTAGGAGATGGGCCCCTGGGCAAACTTAGATCTGATTTCAAATGACAACCATCCTCTGTTTCCTCACTCAAACGGCTTTCCAATTTGTCTTCGTCTACTGCTTTCTGTGCATTCCTCAGGTTGGAAAGCAAATTGTCTTTCTCCTTCTTGCTTGGGAACTTGGACACCTGGTTGGGATGATTCTCAATGTCTTTCCTGGGATGATTCTCCATGTTTTTCCTGGGATGGTTCTCCATGTCTTTTCTGCATTTTGGAAGCTCAGATGGCTGGGCACTTTGTAGAAGAGTTCCCGCTTCCTCCCTATAACCTGACTCAGAAGACATTTCAAGGATGGTTTCACATTCAACTCTAGTGAGGAAGATTTCAAATGCTGTCTGCATTGCTTCCTCCTCGTTTATTTTTCTGACAAGTGAAAATTCTGTGGCTGTTAAGGCAACATAACCTATTTTCTTCAGGATCATTTCCACAATGTTTTCTGGAAGCACAGACCGAACTGAGTAGACAAAATTACCTGTAAATGTCTGAAACAAAACAAGGCATTAGGAATGAGGCAAACCTTTGAGGAAAATCAAACAATAAGGGAGGAAGATTCTGCTTACTATCTGAGAACTAGGGATCTCCAGGGTCTAATGGACAGATATGGAATTATGAGACTGGGGAGCTCAAAATCAAAGAAACTTAATAGAATTGGGAGGGACATTAAAACAATAAGTTAGAGTGAGATGGGATTTAAAAACATAGGAAGTTAGATTATAGTGCATAGCAATGGTAGAATAAACAGCATAAAATGTTAAAGCTGAAAGAAACGTGACAAGAGACAGGTATTTGTTAGAACACAGAACAGAATGTCACTGCTGAGAGGTACCTCACAATATAGAATGTAAGAACTGAAAGGACCTTTGAGCATAGGATATTAGGATATAGAGTGTAAGACTTGGAAGGAATGTAAAGATCATCTATCAAATTTCTCCATTTTATATGTAGGGAAACAGGTCTATCCAGAGTCAGAAAGTAATTTTCCCAGCTTGATATGTAGAGTAACTCTCAGAGCAAGGGATTTCAACTTAATCCTCACTTTCAGTCCAATGTTCTTAAAAATAACTTTAATTGATTTTTTGTTTTTGTATTACTTGATTTCCAAATACATTCTCTCCCTTTCCCATTCCATGCAGAGAACTATGCTTTGTAACAAAAAGTAAAGAAAGAAGATGGGAGAGGGAACCCAAGTTAGCAAAACTAACCACCCCATCAATTGAATCTAGCATGGATACAGTGTTCCACATTGTTAGTTCCCCCAGCTTGGCAAAGAAGGGAGGTGGGGTACATTGTCTCACTTCTTCTCTGGGATCAGTCTTGGTTATTGTAATTTCAGACTGAGCTGGGATAGCCTTTGTGGGGGTGGGATAGGTGTCCAGGCCAGATAGCCTCGGGACTTTCTATTATAGGTGAATACAGTTAGAAGGTAAGAGAGTAACATGTCAGTAAGGAGAACTTGGAGGAAATGTAGATTGCTGAATTGTGGGGTGGGAAGCTGCTGTTTCCCCCTAGCAATCCTGTGTGACTTGTAGTACCCCATCAGCCCCATGCCAAATAGCATGTGAAAGAAAGATGTATGCTCCCCCAAATTCAACATTCTGGAGAGGAGAGAAGTGTGATCCATCAGGTATGTCTGTGCTCACTGGAAAACCCCTGATGGTCCCCTGCTGGTTATGGCTCTGCTCTGGAAATCAGCTAGGTGGCGTAATTAATAGTGTTAGGAGATCTGAATTCAAATCAGACCTCCAACTCTTATTAGCTGTGTCATGCCAGACAAGACACTAAACCTCCCTCAGCCTCAGTTTCCTCATCTGCAAAATGATTGGGAATGTCTCTTCCAGGTCTAAATCTATGATTTTCTCTGAGAAACAGCGGGTACTTCAATTCTTCCTCTCAATACCAAGGATATATTGTTATCTTTGTTTTATTGTACTTTTATTGATTTTGTTAAATATTTCCCGATTACATTTTAATCTGATTGTGGACTGTGAGACATTATCTTAGACACTTTTGCTATCTAATGCTGAGAATAGGATCTTGAAAATATTAGGTATTTGATAAATATTTGCTGTCACTATTGTGGTTAAAAGACTTTCCATCATATAACCAATGCAATAATAAGAATTTACATAGTACTTTGCATATTTACAGATTCCCCCTAAAGAAGGAAGTCATTGATAGAAGTTCCCAGTGCCCTGTATCTACAAAGTGCTTTATAATCAATCTCGTTGGAGCCCATGACACTCCTGTGAAGTAGATTGGGCAAGTTTTATTGGCCTCATTTTACAGATAAGGAAACTGAGGCACAGAACCAAGAAGTGACTTGCTCAAATCTACAGGTGGTGGAACCAAGGATTTAGTTCCAGACCTCCTGATATCCTTCAACTTCATCTCTGGGGAAGATGGCTTCCTAAAAGTCATTTCTCTGCTGAAGTCAGAAATGAGGAGAGCAGGGGAGAGAAAGGGAGGGGAGCAAAGGGGAGGGCAGGGGGTTGGACTTCCAGCATTAAATCTTATGATTCTATAATTCCTAAGAAGTGGAAAGATCCCACATTTACCCTCCTAATCCTCCTTCTTTCCCTTCCCTTCCTATAGCTTCCTCTTCTCTCTGCTGACACTCCCCTTCGCTCCTACCCCAGGGCTGACAACCACGTTAAATGCCTTGATGGTCAGTCCCTTACCTTCTGGAATCAGTACCTACCTTCAGGGACTTTATTTCTCTCCTCCAGGGGAGGAGAAAGAGGTTGACACATACGAGCTCCAGGAATTCCAGTGCTGGCACCAGCCTTGGACATACATCCTCTCCCTGCCCCAGAAGCCCCTGGGAAGTGCCACCAGTGACTGCCTCCTCATATAAGCTGAGTCCTCGGGGTTGCCTGGCCCCTGAGGCCAGGAGCTGCCTGGCTTTCTGGGTGACAGCTGGCTGCCTGCAGGCCCACAGCCGTCCATCCCGGCCTCCTGCCCGGTAGTAAGTGATGTAGTCTTGGAAGAGCTCCAATGCCTCCTGCTCGGGGGCTCCTGGGTCTGTCTCTTTCATGGCTTTGGGAGCCAGAGGCCAGGCACTAGCGGGGAGCGGGAGAGAGAGCTCCCCTCCTGTGTGGGGCACCCCGGGGCCTGGAGGAGGAAGTCCTTGGCAAGGGTTCCCATTGCCCTGTGATTGGCCAGCGAGGGCTCCTCCACTGGGAGACCCAGGTGGTTGGCTGTCAGAGAGGGCTCAGATTGGGAGGAGTCTGTCGAAGGAGGAAGTACAGAAAGACAGCAGGAAGCAAAAAGAGAAAATGGTTTGGAAGTCTCCTGCTGTTTCTGGTAGAGCAGAGACTGGGATGAGACTCCTCTGTCAAGTCCGAGACTCAGACCTGGCAAGGCTCATCCTGGCCTTCCTCCGCTCTGGCCTGAAGCCAGGCAGCTGCTGGAAACTAGGGATGTTTAACCCAAGGAAGAGATAGTCAGTCAGTCAGTCAGTCAGGAATGATCAGTCAGATGGTCAGTAAACAAACACCATGTGCCAGGCACTATGTTAAGTGTTGGGGTAACCTTGCTTTCAAGGAACCCACAGTCAAATGGAGAAGACAGCATGCAAGACACTAAATAAGGTGTGGTTAAAGTCGTGGTTGACTCTTCATTATCCTCTTTGGGGTTTTCTTGGCAAAGATCCTGGCCATTTTACAGATCATTTTACAGATGAGGAAACTGAGGCAAATGAGGCTAAATGGCTTGTCCAGGTTTACACAGCTAGTAAGTGGCTGAGGCTAACTTTGAATTCCGGTCCTCCTGACTCTAGAGCCAGTGCTCTGGCCACTGATTTCACAAATGGACAAATCCCATAATATTTGGTGCCCTTTAAGACTTCAAGAATGACTGATCTGTATTAGTGAAATCATATATCCTGACTTCTTCTCCCCCATTAGAAACTTAATATTAAAAATAAATACAAATAATTATGCTTTCTTGATAATATTTATATGGGGGCAGTGGATAGAGAACCAGCCCTGAAGTCAAGAGGACCTGGGTTCAAATTTGACGTCAGACACTTAACACTTCCTGGTTGTGTGACCCTGGGCAAGTCACTTAATCCCAGTTGTCTCAGAAAACAAAATATATGTGCTTATGTGTGTGTGTGTGTGTGTGTGTGTGTAAAATAATGAATTTAAATGTACCAGATATTATGATGCTTTTTTGGATCTCTGTGTTTCCATTAGGATCCTCTCTATCCAATGTTCTTTGCATTCTACTATTGCTGTCTCATTATCAGTGGGAATAATCTTGGATAACAATATTTAACTAGCTAAAATGTGGATTATAATAATAACAGCAACGATAGCTAGCATTTACATAGCAGCACCTACTACTGTGCAAAATGCTTTACAAACAATTATCTCATTTGATCCTCACAACAATCCTGAGAGGTCAGTGATATTATTATCCCTATTTTACAATTGAGCAAACTGAGGCAGATAGTTTTATTATCTTATTTTCCAGTTGAGAAAACTGAAGTAAGCAGAAGTAAAGTGATCTGCCTGAGGTCCCACAGCTAGTTAAGCATCTAAGGTCACATTTGAATCCTGACTTTAGGCCCAGCTAGTTGCCTCCTAGAAGCACTAGACCTTTTATGCTCTGACTGGAGAGCATAAAGGAGCAATGGAGAGAGGTTAATTTCAAGACTCAGAACAGGTGTAAAGCTTGCCCCTTGTATGTGCACTCTCCTTATTATATTCATTTATTTGTACACCTTGCATCTCTCTCCAAAAGAATGGCCAGGGTTTTGTCTCAGTTTTGTCTGTTTTATTATCACCCAGCTCCGTGGTCTAACAAATAAAATGAAATAAAAAAATAAAAATGAAAATGCATGCTATGAGAGTAAACTACCTAAGAGGTAGCGCTATTTACAAGTCAAATAGGCAGTCTCGGGATAGCATGAGTTCCTCTCAGAACGTCTTCGAGCAGAGGCTGTATAACCACTTGCCAGGGATTTAGTAGAGAGGACTTCTGTTCAGTATGATTGAGCTAGATGATCTTTAGGGCTCTTGCCATCTCTGACATTCTGTAATTCTATTGATAATTCATGTCTGGATTCAATTTTGAGGACTTTTCTATAACATGTATAATTGATGTTTTCACTCAAGGATGTGATTGTATGAAAACACCAGATTCTGGTTCATGTCTCTGACAGCCCTCAGCTCTTAGCACAGTGCCTGACACATACTAGGTACTAAATGAATGTTTGTTAACTAGCAGCAAGCATTAGGCTAACAAGTACAAAAGTGTAGAATAGATTATTTAAGAGTAAAGAACACAAGAAGGATTTGTATCTAGGTCTTTAGCTAAGATCAGAGAGAACTCCTCCCGATGAGCTCCTTTTTCCAATCAACAAGTTTGACTCGCAGGCTTTGCAGACTTAGTACCAGCTGGTGAAATCTCTGCCTCATGGGGTTCCACTTTAGATTTAATGGAGGACCAGAATCCCTGAGGCAGATCAAAGTTCTCAGTGCCACCATCTGCCAGGAAACTCCTGCCACTACTCCAGCTAGCCACTGGTTGGTCTTTGTTATGGCTCCCCACTCTATCATTTAGTATGTCTCCAAAATTTCTCTGCATTTATCTGGCTTAGCTCTTGATCCGCAGTGTTAATGATAGGTTGGAAGTGACACCAAGTCTGGTTCACTTTCCATGTGGTTCTTCAAACTGGAAACCTATGATGTGCTTCCCGTAAATATCACCAGACACTTGAATACTATGTGACGAGGGACAAGTCTTTTCACTTGGGACAACATCAATTTCCTTTTCTCTAAAATGGGAATAATAATTCTTGCACTGTTTCCTGAGCTCTATTCTCACATAGATGTCTCAAACTGGATGTCTTTTGGTACATCTAAAACATCATTTTCCCCTCAATCCTTTTCCCCCAACTTCACAACTTTCCTATTACTGTCCAGGATACCCCTGGGCAGTGAGCAAACCTTAGACTAATGGTCATTTCAGTTTTGTTTCTGTTTTATTATCAACTAGCTCCATGGTCTAACAATAAAATGAAATAAAAGTGACAAGTGGGAACATGACATCATTTGGAAAACCTACCACCATCAAAATGGGGCTGATCCGCTCCTGATAAACCTTTGTGGGGGAATAAAATGCCCAGGACCCAACAACATAGGGTTGCTCTGCACCTGGAGACAGTCCAACACTGATGTTACTTGGGAAGAAGCCTCCTTGTGATGCACTGGGAGGTGAGCATTTCCCTCTTTTCCCCATATGCACCATCCCTTCTTTTTCTCTTTCATGATCACTGATGTATGTATATGTGTGAGTATCCCACTGTGCTGCTGGTTTAGATTGCCTAGTAATTTTAGATCCTCTAATTCCCTTGCAAGGCAAATAAATCACCATAGTAGTCAACACTTCCAGATGTCTTTCCTAGTTTAGCCAGCCCAATCACTATCCTCCCATCCAGGCTCCTCTCCTTGGTGTGTCATCCTGGACTCCTTGCTTACTTTCACCAGCACAAATCTAATCAATAGCTATTTTATACTTCCTTTTTCATCCTCCATAGCCACCAACCAAATACAAAAAACAAAACAACAAAAATAGGCCAATGGGAGGAGCCAACGTGGCAGAATAGAGGCAGAAATCCAGTTCAATCCAGATTGTTCTCACCCACTCAGTCCACCAGGGAAAGTCTTCACACGTTTGGGGTAGGAATCCTCCAACTCACTGAAGGGTTTGAGACCTCAACCTGGTTTAGCCTGTCTGCTGACAATTTTACCAGGGTGTGGCTGCTGTGCCTGCTACAGCTTCCTGAAGCTACAAGTGAGACTTAAGTACCAGGTAGACACTGCTGTTTTATTGTGTGTCCTTTCTTGAAGAAAATTAGGACCTTAGGAAGGGGTGCCATGATGTGCAAGTGAATTGGATTTAAGTAGGGAAGGGCTATACAAAACCATTAGCCTCATTCTTTCTTCTGGAACCATCTAGAGTCAATGTCAAGATGTGGATCAGGATGACTGGAGATGGCCCTGGATGCAGTAGGAGATTTTGGCCTTTTTAAGCTAAGGTCTTTCCCAGGTCTCACTTTGACTGAAGCAACACCCAATCAGGGATAAATAAGGCTAGTTAAGAAATGAGGCAAAGAATGGTCTCTTTCACCTCATCAAAAACTAAAGATAAATACCTGTGGTTGTGAGGGCTTGCTGAGGATTCCCCCTTTAAATACACATTAAAACAATTTTTTAAACATTAAAAAAAATGTTGAGTTCCAAATTCTTTCCTTCCCTTCCTTCTCCCTTCCTTGAAATGGTAAGCTATCAGATATAGGTTATACATGTGCAATCACGTGAAATATTTCCACATTAGTCATTTTGTACAAGAAGACTAGTAAAAGAAAAAAGAAAGTGAAAAATAGCATGTTTATTCTGTATTCAAACAATATTATTCTTTTTTTGGAGGCAGGTATGCTTCTTCATTAATCCTTGGGGATTTCCTTGAATCCTTGTAATGTTGAGAATAGTTAAGTTATCCACAGTTCTTCATTGAAGAGTATTGCTGGTACTGTGTTTTCCTGGTTCTGTTCACTTTACTTTGCATCAGTTTTTCTAAAATTATCCTCCTTGTAATTTATTATAGTTCAATAATATTCCATTATAATCATTTATCACAGCTTGTTTAGCCATTCCCCAATTGAAGGGCATCCCTTTGATTTCCAATTCTTAGCCACCATAAAAAAGAGATGGTATAAATATTTTTGTACAAATAGGTTCTTTCCCCCCTCCCTTTTTTTGTTGTTGATATCTTTGGATATAAATCTAGCAATTAAAGGTATGTATGGAATAGCACAGTTCCAAATTGCTCTACAGAATGGTTGGATCAGTTTGCAACTCCACCAACAATGCATTAGCATTTCCTCCAATATTCATCATTTCCTCACCTTGCCCCCCTCTTTTTTTTGCCATATTAGCCAATCTGATAAGTATGAGGTAGTACCCCAGAGTTATCTTAATTTCTTGCTGGGCTCTTTTCAGAGCTCCTTTTCCATCTTTCATGGTCTATAAGAAAGGAAGGCAAATTTCCTGCCTTCTTTTCCCTTTCCACTTCTCTCAACTAGGTTGGCATGAAGCAGCTAAGGGGCACAGTGTCTAGAACACTGGGCCTGGACTCAGGAAGATTTCAAATCCAGCCAGAGACTTCTTAGCTGTAAGTCATTATAACTGTCTATCTCAGTTTTATCATGAGGACTAAATGAAATTATATTAGTAAAGTGTCTGGTATATAGTGAGAGGATGTATATAAGTGCTAGCTATTATCATTATTTTAATAATAATAATAATATTTCACCCCAGCCCTGCTTTCAGCTATTTTTCTTGCAATCAGGTTACCAATCCCTCCCTGCCCTCTTTTCCTCTTTTTCCACTGGGATCACTGTCTCAGCTTGATTGTTGATCAGTAGGAGGTGGAGCTTGCAAAGAGTCTTTTCTTAGTGCCTTGTCTCCCAGAAATAGATTGAGCAGGTTCATCTGATATCCAGAGTGTCCCTTGGAAACTACTGCAGCTTCAAACAGTCTCTACCTGGATTTCTTATTAGATTCTGGTATGTTCTGGGCATTAGGTTCAAATCAAACAATTGCATCTATTCTTTTCTCTCCACTCAGAAATCTCTACCCTAGAGATTTTATCACCTTTGTCACCTTTCTTCTGAATTATTGGAATAGTCTTCTAATTTACCTTCCCACTTCTGATTTCTCTCTTCTCCAATTCAGCCTCTAAATGGATATTCCAGCCATCAAACTGATATGATCTAAACATGTCACCCCTCCAAAAAAAAATCTTCCATGACTCTCTTGGAGAGCTCAGGGAAAAATACAAACACCTCCTAAGTTTAAAGTTATTATTAATTCTCTCCTTTGAAATGATTTAAAAAATTCCAGTGCAACACAATAAAAAAACACAATACAAAACAATATATCTCTCCTTTGGATTATTGCAATAGACTTCTATTTGGTCTCCTTGTTTCCAGTCTTTCCCATTCTAATCTACCCTCCATGGAGAAGCTAAAATGATTTTCCTAAAGTCTAGATTTGACCATATCCCTTCCTTGCAATACAATAAACATTTATTAAGCCCCTACTAGATGCCAGGCATTATGCTAAGTGCTGAGGATACCGAAAAAAAATTGGTCCCCATTTTCAAGGAACTTACAATTTAAAGGGGAGGAGAGGAGGCACCATCAGGAGTTAGCTAGAAGAGAGACATCATACTGCTTGGAGGTCAAATCAAGCCAAGCTGCAGGCAGGAAGTGCAGATTTAGTTGATTCAGATTCAGACTTCTAGTCTATAGGGCAGCTTAGTTGCTCAGTGGTTAGGGCACGGGGCCTGAAATCATGAAGACTCATTTTCTCGAGTTCAAATATAGCCTTTGCTAGGTATGTGACATCCCAAATGGGGTCATGAATAGTTGGAAAGGATTGAACAACAAATACATGTTTAATATATTAATTATATATAATATTATTAATTACATATGCCTGCTTATTATAAATGAATATCATTGTCTCATTAATTACACAATATACTTTATTTGAATATTAATATATTATGTGCCATTTTAAACACATTAATATATAATAATTAATAATATAATAATGTGTAATCATTGTAGCTTACATATATTATATATAATTGTAAATGCAGCTAGATGGCACAGCAATAAAGCACTGAGCTTGGAATCAAGAAGATTCATCTTCATTAATTCAAATCCCATTTCCGACACTTACTAGTCATGTAACCCTGGGCAAGTAACTTAATCCGGTTTACCTCAGTTTCCTCATAAGTAAATCAAACTGGAGAAGGAAATGGCAAACCACTCCAAGGTCTCTGCCAAGAAAACCCCAAAATAGGGTCATGGAGAGTCAGACATGAATGAAATGGTTGAACAAGAGCAACAACAAAAGAATCACAATGTTATTTATGTCATAATATGTCTTGTTTTGTAACTCTTAAAGTGTTATGTAGATGTTGCTATTCTTCTTGTTGTTACCGATTCTGTCACTTTGTATCCTTGTGACCTGGGACAACTGACATAATGTTCCTGAGTTTTGTTATGCTTGTTTATATAAAATTAAGCAATAATGTATCCTATGCTTAACCTGGTAGGAGTTAGGGGAAAGTGCTTTATAAGCTTTGAAGTTCCATGAAGATGGTCACTATATCTTTATTAGGCAGTTTCTAAGGTCTTCCTCCACTATTTCATCTTGAGGTGGAAGTAATCCTGGCTTCTTGAAGGCCCTGCCAGCATACCAAGAGCTTTGGCCAGCTTCAGCAACCTAGAAAGGATTTGAGCCCCCATGATTGGGGTTCCACTCTCCTTCTGTAGTCTACAAACCTGGGTTCAAGTCTTGTCTTTGCAACTTACTAGCTGAGTGACCATGGGCAAGTCATGTAAATTTTGCTCATCTGTAAAACAAGGATTGATGACTTTAAAAGTCTTTTCCAACTAAATTTGTAGCTTCTTTGTCTCAATTGCTATCTAGCTTTAATCACTGAATGGCTGCAACCTTAGTTAAATTGAGGCCTGTGGAAAATCTTAGCTTAAAAAGACCAAGGTCTCCTATTTCATCATGGGTTATCTTCAGTCTTTTTGATCTATATCTGGCCATTGGATCCAGATGGCTCTGGAGGGTAAAGTGAGGAAGGAGACCTTACAGAGCCTCCTTCACAAGTAAAATCCAATTCACTTGCAAGTCATGGCATCACCTCCCTGATGTCATGAGTCTCTTTGAGAATGAAGGACAAATGTTTGGCCAGATTCAGAGAGACCAGATTCGCTACCAGTTTCATTGAATACAGGGTGATAAAATTTTAGGCCCTAGCAAATCTCAAATATCATTTATTAACTGAGGTTGTTATTTATTGGTGAGAAGAAGGCCCTCAGTACTAGAAGTGGTGATCTTTGAAATGCAAAAAGTATTATTAACCATACCAGCTGGAACAGCTGACATATAGACCCAGATTTGGCACCTCCTTGCTACGGGTGTCCATTCACCTTTAACCCCCTGCCAGCAACTAAGTCTCCAGAGTCTGGACCAGAACCCAGCCTTAACAGAGAAGGAAGTCTTGTAGGTATGCTAGCACGGATTCAGGTAGGCTCTACCTTTAGAAGGACCATGCAGCATCATTCAGATGGCCCGTTTGGATTGGTTCTTTGTCCCCCTGCATGGACCACACAGAGACTGGGAGCCTCCTGTCATAAGAAAGGACTTGTCAGGAAGTCAGGATTGAGCTCCAGAGCCCAATGAGGTGTTAATTACGTTATTCACACTTTCCCAGGCTTCAGAATGATTCACTTCAGTGTGAAAATATTTTAGCTGGCTGCTCATGTGACAGCTGGCTTCCTTCACTGGTGGGGGGAGGGAGTGAGAGGAGGGGGTTGGGAAAAATTGGGGCTGTCTGGGAAGGGAGGTGCTCAGGAGTCTCATTGCATGTGGGTGTCTGTGAAGAATTATTTGGTACTACATGGGAGGAAGTATGGTGGTAGAAGGTGCAATTGTCTGATTGTTGCCTGAGGTTTAAGGGCAAGAAGGAATTCTGGAGTGACCAGGATCAGCTCAAGGGCCACTTCCCCATGAAGTCTCTTTTTTTATCCTCCCAGCTGTTAGTTAGGAAGGTATTAATTCACAGCCATTCAAATTGGAAATGACATAACTGGGATTTGAACTCAGATGCATTGTCTTCCAATCTAGAGCTCTTTCCCAAGAACCATGATGAGGAAAGTACTTTGTATCTTAAAATGCAATAGGAATAGGACCTGTTATTATCATCAGAGGTATTTCTATTCAGGTATGGAGAAGAAATTCTATCCTTTAGCCTTCACTCACCACCTCCCAATTTGGAGTTAGTCCTTTGGGTTCTGGCCCTGGGTCTTTGACCTTTTGTCCTGTCTTCCCAACCCCAGATAATTGAGAGCTTTGTCTAAAGGGTTAGGAAACAGATATGGATCTTCTTCTCTTCACTTTTCTCTCCCCATTCCCTTTTAGTCTCCTGAGAGTAATGAGGTAGAAACACTGATTTGTAGCAAGGTCTTGATTCTATTCCTTGTTCTCTTACTAGGAGGTGGATCTGTAGTGGGTTACTTTATCCCTTTTCCCCAAGTCTCAGTTTCCTCATCTGTAAAATGGGCATAATAAGATATTTTAGAACTGTCAGTTTACAATAATTTATTAAGCATTATTATATTATGGGAACTGGTAAAGACCTAGCATTTATATTACCTTTTTAAGTTTGCTTGAGGTCATGTGGCTGTTAAATCTCGGAGCTGAGATGGGATCTCCTGATCCCAAGGACTCTAGCAGATAATTTCCATGAATCACTGTGGCCAAAACCCCTATCCCTAGTGCCAGCTTTCAGTTTTTGAGCTGCCCATACTTGGAATGCTCCCTGGACAATAGGAGATAAAGGAAGGCCTGTGGTTAGAGATTTTTCTGGCGTGGTAGTGTTTGCTAGAACTGGTGCTTCCCTGGCCTAGCCTCTAGGAAATTCAGGATCTCCTCCATGAGATGACAGAGGTGTATGTGGGTAGAACAAGCATTTATTAAGCACCTACTATCTGCCTCTATGTGCTAAGTACTGTGAAGCAGATACTGTCTAATATTGTTCCCATTTCACAGTTTAAGAAACTGAAGCAGGTTAAATAACTGGCTCAGGGTTACAACAATTAATAAATATCTAAAGCTAGATTTAAACTCTAATATTCTTGACTTTAGGCCTAGTGGTCTATCCACTGTACCACCTTGCTGTCTGATGTTCAATTTCACAAAATACTTCCAGAGTAAGACTTTTGTTTTGAGGTAATCAGGTTAAGTGACTTACTCAGAATCACACAGCTAATAAGCATCTGAGGTGGTCTTTGGACTCAAGTCCTCCTGACTCCAGGGTCGGTGCTCTATCTATCCACTGTGCTATTTAGCTACTATATATATATATATATTTACAAAATGCTTCCAGAATAGGAAAGCTATAGACCATTACTACTGCAGGGCCTCCTGGAAATGGGACCTCTCTTGACTTAGTTTTCTAGCCTTTTCATTTTAAATCTCTCAGTGATGGACTCAAGAAAGGAACTGCTGCTGTTGAGTCTTTTTAGTCATGTCCAACCCTTTACAACACTATTTGGGGTTGTTTTGGATAAAATATTGGAGTGGTTTGCCATTTCTTTCTCCAGCTCATTTTACCAATGAGGAAACTGAGGCAACCAGGGTTAAGTGATTGTCCAGAGTCACATGGCTGATAAGTGTCTGAGGCCAGATTTGAACTCACAGAGTTGTCTTTGTGATTTCAAACCTTGTGCTCTATTCACTTGTCACCTAACTGCCCTAGGTGCATGATAGAAAGTGAGGCAGGTAAGAATCCCTTTGCTTTGTTTGGACTATATTTGTAGTTCCATGGTCAGTGTTTTAAGAAGGATGGAGTGAAAACATCACTCAGGACAATTTTAGATGGAGAAAAAAAGACTTGGGGATTGAGAATCATGGTTGTTGTCTGCAAGTATTTGAAGGGCTGTCATATGGAAAAAGAATTAGCTTTCTCCTGCTCAGCACAAGCACATTTTGACTCCAGTCATTAAAAATCTCCCCAAATTTTGGGTTACTCCCAAATAGAATGGGCATCATGGGAAGGTGATGGGTTCCCCTTAAACTTCCTGTTTGGCCACTTGGTAATACTGTAGATTTCTGGCTCAGGATTGACCTTTGGGTCCCTCTCCAGTTCAGATTCTATGGTTCTGTGAAAATGAGGATCCAGCATAAAAATGACCATTCTGCTCCAAAAGTGGACATAAGGAGCTTGAATGAAGGCTTCCTTCTTTGACAAGGAGCTGAGTCTTAGAAAGGGGAAAGGCAGAGAGCTGTTCTTTCCAGAGGTGATGACAATGTGTTTCTTAAACAGTTACTGAAGGATTCCCAACAGTTCCATAAGAAGTGTGCTAAGGTAGGCAGATGTTCAACTCAGGCACTGGCATGCTGTCTAGAGCCTGGATTAAGGGCATTCAGGGTCTGGGCTCTAGCTTTACACCGGGAAGTTGGATTATGGTAAGTCTGACATTGCTGTCATTGCCATTGGATCAGCTGATATGGAGAGTGATGAATTACACTGGTACTTCCATTAGGATTTTTAGAAGTGCCAATGAGTAGAGATGTTGCTGGTATACAGAAAGACTTGGGAGAGGAAGAGATTGGTTATTATTTGGAGAGTATAGCAAGTGTGCAAGGAACACTTATTTGGTGTGCAGAAAAGAATGAATGCCTGGCACATAGTAGATAAAAAATGCTTACTTATGTTTTGAACTGATAGAATTTGGGAGGCACAGGAAACAAAAGTCAGTCAGTAAGTCAATAATAATTTATTAAAGACTTACTATGTGCCAGGCAGCTGGATGTCAAAGTGGATAGAGCACCAGGCCCAGAATCAGGAAAATCTGAGTTCAAATTCAGCCTCAGATACTGACTAGCAATGTGTTCCCCGGTAAATCACTTCACTCTGCTTTCCTTAGTTTCCTCATCTATAAAATAGGAGAAGTAAATAGCAAACCACCAGCATCTTTTGCCAAGAAAATCCTAAGTTGGGAAAAAGTTGGACTCAACCAAAATGATTTAACAACAATAATGGTTGATAATGAAAAAGATAGTAGTTGATAGGATCAAGATTGCATGTTGGACTTGGCAAGGTGAAGGCCCTGATCTGAGTGATATCCAAAAAATACTTGGGGGAGATGTATGAGTGATGTGAAAGGAGAAGCAGGGGAGAAAAGGAAATAGTTTTGGAGAGCTGTGGTCCTCATGGTGTTCATATAATAATAATAACTATTATTATTATTGCAATTATAGAGTATTTTAAGGTTTGCAAAATTCTTTACACGTGCTCTTATTTGATGTGCAAATAACCCTATTAGATAGATGCTATTCTTCTTTTTCTTTAACAGATAAACTGAGGCTGGTATTAAGTGACTTGACTAAGGTAAAGTTCCCCAAACAGCTAGTTAAATATCTGGGTCAGGAAATTTAGGACTTCCAGATTTTCAGTCCAACACTTTGGGATTTGACTAGATGGAACCTTAGAACATAAAATATTCATTGAGAGTAAATTTCACCATAAGATAGTGCTCTTTGGGACCTGGGAGAAAATTTAGTCCAGTCTTTTCATTTTACAGGTGGAGAAATGAAGATCCAAAGAGATTAAATGATTTGTATGAAGTGGAATAGCTTACTTAATTTAGTGGCCCTTGAAGGCATCACTGCATTAAAACTTGGTACAATAGCTATTGTGTGTGATGACTGGGGAAAATTAACTTATACTTTACATTGTTCCTGCACTAAAGTCTATCTCTCATGCTTGTGAGATGATAACAGCCCTGGGCTCTTAAAGGCTTTCTCCTCCCACTTTGCATTGTGCATGTGGGCATGCTCATGGTTATGAGTACAAGCCATTTATACATCCCATGTCATGCTGTGTGTTGCTCACACATGGCAAATAGCAGTTTGGGGAAGTGATGATGATGACACTGTGACATTAGAGCTTGCTTTTCTGGTGTGTCCATTTCATCCTTCTTATTAGGTCATCTCAAACTCTTTGTGATCCTATTTGGGGTTTTCTTTGGCAAAGATATTGGAGTAGTTTGCCATTTCCTTCTATTTTACAGGTGAGGAAATTGAGGCAAACAGGGTAGAATGACTTGCTCTGAGTCATACAGCTTAGTAAGTATCTGAAGTTGGGTTTGAACTCAGGTCCTCCTGACTCCAGAGGCAACACTCGATTCACATCAATCTGATAGACATAGGATCACAGATCAAGAACTCTAGGGGACCTAAGAAGCCAGCTAGACTAACTCCTTTATTTCCCAGTTGAGGAAATTGAGGCCCCGAGGATGTCAAGTGACTTGAAGAAAGTAGTAAGGGCAAGAGGCAGAATTAGAACCTTGATCTCCTGACTCTTAGAGCTGTAGCTTTTTGCACGATTCCATATTTCACATCACTGACATGCATCCTTTGGGCAGCTAACTTGCCTAAGATGGGCTCCCTCTGATTGATGACTCACTTGGTTCCACTGGTGTCCATTCTCCCATTCCTTGGGGGATCAGAGCCCTGCTACTAAGATTCAGACTAGTTTGGAAGGAGCAGGTATAATTGGGGGAGGGGAGTTTGGCAAGGATAATGTCTTAAAGAACTTGATTCCATTCAGGGCTAGGGGATGGGCAGCCTTAGGGAACAAGATCTGGATGAAGGGGATGAAGGAGGATGGTACAGAGGTTGAAAAACCAGGTGGCTGCTGCTGGAGTCTCTGGCCACTGTTCCTCTGAAGAGCGCAGTATAACACTGATCTGGACGAAATGCGAAACAGTTCTTTATTGTATAATTAAAAACAGCTCTACAGTTAACTCTTGATACACGTCTTTCTGGTGGTAAAAGCCAGAATGACCTGAAAGTTGAGTAAGGACTACTCTTTTTAAAACTGTGTGATCCCCTGAAATCCCTGGACTCAGTATTGCTGGAACAGGGCTAAAGATGGTAACCTATATCAAGGACCAACACATTTGTCATAGTCTCAAAAAAAAAATGATACCAGGTTTCAGTTGAGATTAAAAAAAGAAAATCATTCCAGCAAGTCATTTACAGCATATAACCAGCTGCAAAATCATCCTGTGTGAACAATAAAACACTTGGTACTGCTTACTGATTCTAATTTGAAGAAACTTCAGGTGAAGGCTTGCTGGGTTAAAACATTACTTGCTAAATCGAGGCATTTAAATCAGCTGATGTTTTCACCATTTCCTTTCCTTACAAGTTTCAAAAAAGCAAGAAAAGTCCAGCTGTGCACTCGATTACTAAGTTACATCTACAAGTGCTACATTGTTATGTATTTAGAACGAAGAAAGAATATATTGTTGCTCAATTCAGAGCCCAGTCCAGGAAAGAAAAATGTCCAGCTCGTTTCTGTAGCCAGCTGCAAAAGCTGATGTGTCCTGAAAGTTTTTTGGTTGGTTACCCATGCTTGCTACAGTGTGAAAGGAGGACAGGTTTCTTAGGAGACTCAAGGCCCTGCAGTGCATGTAAAAATCTATACAGTACAACAGAGAGAGAAGATAGATATATTTCTCCCTATAAAACAGTAATACCACAAAGGTAAACAGATAGCTGTTTGTAAACAATCCCTAGAATCCACAGAATGAGTTAGAACATCAAGGCGTAAATAGAGCTAAAGAGAGCCTTTGAAAAGCAGTGAATAGCACTGGAAGAAATTCTCATTTTACATAGAGTAAAATATAAAATCTTCATTTTTTCCTCCCCCCGCCTGGCCCCCAGCTCCTTAAAAAGTGATTGAAGAAAAGTCATAGCCCTTCACTGGAGTTGGAAAATTTAATGGGGTGGGGAGGAGCAAGAAACAGGATGAAAATCCTGGTATTTTAAAAATGGGCCATAGGGACCTGGGAGTAAGGGATTAAGAGCAGGACCATGGAGATCATCTAGCTCAATCCTCCTATTGTACAGATGAAACTGCAAGTTTCCAGGAAGGTCCTGATTTGCCCAAGATTACACAGGTAGTAGATAGAAGAACAGGGATTCAGATTCAAGTCTTCTTACTACAGCTCCCATGCTCTTTGGAAATCGCCACTCTGCCTTTAGAGCAAAAGCCTCAGCTCTGGGGAAAAGCAGGAGGGTTAGGAGCTGGAATTATGACTGGCGGGTTAAATGGAACTTCTGGACTGCTTCACATTGCCTTTTGCAGGACCACTTCTGGAACAATGGCAGCTGGCAGCAGCAGTGGCCCAATATCCAAAGCTCCCCCTAATGGAGGTTCCAGCACAACTCCATTTGGTCTCCACATCTACGTTTTCAGAAAAGTCTGTGGCTCTGACATAACTCGATCAGTCTCTTTCCCCTCCTGAAGCACATCCCCTTTCTTAGCCTCTGTATGGTCTTCTGGTCTGGTTAGCTGGATTCCAGGTGGATGTTCTCATGATGATCAGAGGATCATCTGATGAGACTACAAGATATGACAACGGCTGAAGAATTCTGGGGCTGATCCCACACTGAGTTTCCATCCCTTTTTTCTGAACTGTGTCTTTCTCCTATCCTTCCCAGGAGATTCAAAGCCAAAATTGTCTGGCCTTTTGTCCGTGTATTAAGTAAACATGCTTGGGTTGGGGGTGAGGGAGGATGATTTAAGCACATCGATCTCTGGGAAAGTGTGCAGCCATAGACCCACTGAAATTTAGACTTGTATTTCCAACCCAATCCATCTCTCAGCCAAAAGGATGTTTTCTCTCTGATTGAAGCATTAGTTGGTAAATTTCTCTAGATGATGTATGATTCTAGATTCTAGATGATCTCTAGATTCTAGTTCAACAAGGACATGGGCCATATCTTATCTAAACTTTATTATCTCCTGATTCCCAGCATAGGATCTGCATACAATAGGTATTTAATAGATGTTTGCTTAATTGAACTAAGAGCGAAAACACTGACCAAATATTGAGAAGTGGTTGTACTATCAGATCAAGTCAACTCACTCTCTTGTCAGGACATCATCCATTGGACCAACTAGTCCCAGACCATGGAGAGGCAATCTGATGGAAGCTAATAATGCCAGAAAATGAGGACCAGGAGGTTTAGGTCTGTGAGGGACTGCCTCCCTTTAAATAAGCCCAGGTCCTGCCAAAATTGGGACTCCCACATTCTTCTTGACCCCCATATTCCCCCACAGGCATGCTCACAAAGTGGGCCTTCTGGGAATAACCCGACAGCATGGCTTACTTGGATTTTTCTGATTTAGGCCAGCCAACCTTAGGGTTGTGTTAGTGGTCTGAGAAGGATAAGTTCCAATTCAGGTTCTAGGAATTGGTTTGGAGGGCTTAAGAGTACCTACTATTGGTCTTCTTACTGGGTTGAGTCCCATGGATGGTGGATGCCAATCTGTTGCCTACTCAAACTCATTTTAAACTCATTTCATTCATTTTATACATTCAAACTCATTTGATAGGGGAGAATTCTTTTTCCATTGAGAGCAAGAGCTGTTTTAATAACACTTGCCTATTTCCCCTGACTTCTGGCCCATGCTAGCCCTCTCAGACTGACTATCTTGTGTCTCTCTGGAGAAAGGACAGGGATGGGGGCAAAAAGTGCAGGGAGGACGGAGGACTCCAGAGATGGCCCAGTGGCTGCCGGAGCCGAGGCTGTAGCAGTTTAGGGAAGAATTCCCAATTCAGAAATCAGACTTTGCCTACTTGGGTTCCACCAACTTTGAGAACCTGCTGGGAAAGTGTGGGGAGTGGAAGGGGCTGGAAGGAAAGAAAGCTAATGCCCCTGCATGTCCCAGATTCTGAAAGGGACAGCAAACAGAAAAGGAGTTTGTACCTTGGGCTGGTGGTGAGAGGTTCATTCTATTATTGAATGACATCTGCCCCCAACCTCGTGGGTATTGTGTTGCTGTTTTTCTCTGCATGTGTATACATGTGTTTGCAGTTAGTCAGGCCCCCTATGGAGTGGGGCTGGTGAAGGCTTCCCCTGGTTACACAGTCCTATCGAGAAGGGTCTGGTACTCAGTCGGGGAGCTTTTCAGGCTCTGAAGGGGAAGTAGCACATTTGGGTCATGCACTACAGTTTCATAGGGTGGTGCAGTTTCTAGGGCAATAGTGGAGATGGCCGCCTGTCGCTGGGGAAATCTGATGGAACAGCCAGGATCCCCCTCGGCCACAGGCAAAGAGGCCCCTTCTTCTTCCTCATCCCTCATCTCTGCGGCACTGATCTGGATGGAGACATCCCTGTCTTGGCAAGGGTCATTCAGGGAGTATGGTGGGGGATCTTCAGTGGGGATGTAGATTTGAGCTGACCCTGGTCCCACACATTCTTCATAGCTGAAAAAGAGAAGAGAGAGAGAGAGAGAGAGAGAGAGAGAGAGAGAGAGAGAGAGAGAGAAATTTAAGACCCAAGTCTTAGATAAGAGTCCTTCTATCTCTCAAAATATTGTTTTCTATGTTTTTACATTTAAAGCTCCAAAGTATATCCCAATTCTGACATATTATATGTTGATATTCTATGCCCATAAGTCTCTTCTAATTGATGTCTATGTTAATACCATAATAATTATATAGCATAATAATGCTATATAAATGTACCCACTATGTGCAAGACATTGTGCTAAGTGCTTTACAAATATTATTCATTTGATCCTCATACAACATTGGAGGGTAGGTGCTATTATTAATTCCATATTATAGATGAGGAAGGGCAGCTAGGTGGTACTGTGAATAGAGCACCGGGCCTATAGTCAGTAGTACCTGAGTTCAAATATAGCTTCAGATATTAACTGTAGGATCTTGGACAAGTCATTTCACCCTGTGTCCTCATCTATAAAATGAGTTGGAGAAAGAAATGACAAACCATTCTAGTATTTCTTCAAAGACCAATTATGGTCCAAATTGGACCATAAAGTCATTCAGACATGATTGAAATAACTGAACAACAAATGAGGAAACTGAAGTGAATAGGGTGAAGTGATTTTCCCAGGTACACTAGTAAATGTCTGAGGCTGCATTTGAACTCAGGTATTGCTGACTTCAGGCCTGGTGATCTATCCATTGGACCATCTTGCATCACTAACATTCTGTGTCCCAAGATTCCTTTCAGGCTTGCTGTTCTATGGTCAAGCATTCTATGGAACGCTTCTATAATTCTAGAGTAGCTTTTCAGTTTTGATACTGTTTGCACATCCTATGATCATAGTCCTGTTCTTGACCAGTTTAAGATACAAGAGGGGATGAAAGTGACTCTTCTCCAAAGAAGTCTGAGGAAGGAAACAACACAATCACACACACACACACACAGGAATAAAAGATAGAGTTAATGAATAACAGGGTAGAATACATGTTGCAAGTGCCTTTGGAATTAAAAAGAGAAGAAGAAGAATAACTTGGAAGGAATCAGGGAAGGCATGGAGGGAGAAGAAGAGGAGGAAAGAGGAAGAAGAGGAGGATGAAGAAGACGATGATAATGACAAAACTGACCTTGAAAGAGGACAAAAGAACTAGTTAAGGGAATTTCAGGTCAGGGTAGTACAACATAAAGTTGCAATAAATAAGGCACAGGATCCATAGACTCAGACAATTAGAAACAGAAGGGGTCTTTGACCAGAAAATACTATTGCTGGAATGTTGGTGAAGAGGCTCTTTGATGATGGAATATTGGAACTGGATGAGAATCCTTTAGATGGAATGTTTGAGCTGGATGGGACCTAGAGCATAGCATGATAATAACACTGTCTATTCTAGCTCTAGGGGAGTATGGAATACGGGCTCTTGACATGGGATTTTTAGACGATGATTGGAGAAGAAGAATAGACTTAGGAATCCTACAGAGTCTCAGTTTACCTTTTTAATCTTATTACATTTTACTCCCCTTCACAGACTCTATGGTTCTATCAAACTGGCTTTCTTTCTGTTCCTCATAGAAGATGCTCTATTTTCTATCTCTGGATGTTTGAACTGGCTGTTGCCATTCAACATGAATGAGTTGAACAATTTTCTCAATTCCATAGACCTTCTCCTTTAAGGCCCTCCTTCAAATCAGACCCGAGTATGAATCCCACCTCAGACATCTACTAGCTGTGTGACTTTGGCAAGTTGCTTTGCCTCTGTCTCAATTTCTCATGTGTAAAATGGGGACGATAGTAGCACCTACCTCCTAGAGTTGTTATTAGGATCAAATGAGATAATATTCACAAAGCACTTTGCAAACTTAAAAGTGCTATATGAATGCTATTATTATTATTATTATTATTATATGAAGTCTCTTCTGATCTCTCTAGCTGCAAATGCCTTCCCTCCCAAATTGCTTTGTATCAATATTATATGAAAATATATGCATATATAAATATGCATATATCTCTTGTTAGAATATAGGCTCCCCAAGGACAGGATCTATTTAGTTTTTGTTTTTGTATCCCTAGCACCTAGCATATGAATGGTAAATCACAGAAACTTAATAAGTGTTTGTTGCTTGACTAATTGAAGTGATCTGCTCAGGGTCTTATAGCTTGGTTGTGGTTCAACTGGGACTAAAACCTTGTGCTTTAGAAAAATCTTCTGTAGAGGTTCTTCTGATGGGGGTTGGAAAGTGCATCTTGAGTAACTTTTTGGTAGCTGCTTTCCTCTCCAGGACTGTAAGCATGCCTCCCTCTCTATCCTTACATGATTATTTATTTCTTTTTGAAGTAATTAGGGTTAAGTGACTTACTCAGGATCACACAGCTAAAAAAGTTACATTTGAATTCAGGGCCTCGACTCCAGGGCCTTTATTCTTTTCTGATATTTCCCAGATGCCCCTGTCACCCTTCGCATTTTGCTCTTATTGTTCTAGCCACCTCCATCTGTCAGACTGCTTCATCTTGCTCAGTTGAAACCTATCCATGATCCCACCTTCACCAGGATGCCTTTCTTGTAGATTAAAAGGGGAAAAGACAATTTCTTCTTTGCTTTCCTGTAACAGAGCTCTTGTCAGGTAACAGCCTTTAAATATTGATTACTTGGCAGATCAGGTCATGTTACTCAAACTGAAACCCTTCTTCATGACTCTCTGTTGTCAACCACATTGAGTTCAAACTCTTTTTCCTTAGCACTGGGTCTCCTCTAGTCAACTGCTACCCTCTGTAGTCATTTGGTGGTTATTGTTCAGCTGAGTCCTACTCTTTGTGACTACATTTGGGATTTTCTTGGCAAAGATATTGGAGTGGCTTGCCATTTCCTTCTCTAGCTCATTTTATAGATGAGGAAACTGAAGCAAACAGGATCTTTTTCTTTCTTTCTTTTTTTCTGAGGCATTTGGGGTTAAGTGATTTGCCCAGGGTCACATGACTAAGAAGTGTTAAATGTCTGAGGCCATATTTGAACTCAGGTCCTCCTGACTTCAGGGCTGGTTCCTGACTTCAGGGCTGGCCAAACAGGATTTTCTTGACAAAAATATCAGAGAGGTTTGTCTCCTTCTCTAATTCATATTACAAATAAGGAAACTGAGGCAAACAGGACTAAATGACTTGGCCTAGTATAATATTCCCAAATGTCTGAAGTTACATTTCAATTCAGGTCCTTCTGACTCTAGGCCCAGTATTCTCTCCCAATTGCCCTGCAGAGAATTAATATTGATAAAATCAAAGATAGCCAATCATTGTGTAAATAAGGAGCAGACATTTATTAGGCACCTACTAGATGCTGACACTAATGCTAGGTGCCTGGGATATAAAGTATGGTTATTTAACTTGCATTAACATACATTGGAGTTTCACAAAAACTTCAAAGTAGGCAGGGTGCCCATTTTATACTGGGGAAACTGATCATTCAGAGAAGTCATGTGCTTTGATAAAGGTCAGTAAGATGAAGGATTAGACTCAAAGAATTTCAATGGTCCTCTTCAGATCCAAACGCATATCACAAGGCTGGGAATCAGGCTCTTTCCTTTCCATCCTACCACATTTTCTGGATTTGCAATTGGTGGGGGGGGGGTGGAGTGAGGTGGGGGGTGGAGTGGTGAGGGGAATGGTGGGAGGGGGTGGGGGTGGTGGCTGGGTTCAAATGACTAGTCTGTTACTCATTAGCTGTGTGACTTTGGGAAATCACTTTCTTCAATTTTGTTTCTTATCTGTCAAAAGAAGGGATTGGACTAGTTTCAAAGCCTCTTCTACTCTAGATTTTAGGATGTAGGGATCGTTCAATTATATTGACAGTTCTCTTTTGGAAGCTAAGTGTTTTGAAAGTGGTCGTAAGGACAGGCTTAACATCTCCATATGAGATTGTTCCCTTTGCATCAGGAACAAAAGATGACTATAGGAATAGTGAGTGAGGGTACTAGGAAAAATAAATCCAGATCTAGTTTTATCATTTTCACTGAATATAAGTTGAGTTTGTTGCCATGGAAACCTAAGAGAATTTAATTAAATAGCTGTCATTCATGAAGAATGACCTTGGGTGGTTCTTGAGAGGGGATGCTGAAAGTTGGGAGATCTTCTGACCTTCAGGATCAAGATGCAAACCTGAAATAAACAATATGTATCTTTGATGGAAATGTTATTTTTGGCTTCATAAATCATTCAAGAACCAGATTTGCAGAGAGATTCAGAAAAAAGAACAGGGATAAGAAGAAGTGGCATTGGGTCCTGAATCTGACACTATGATTAGTGGGTTTAACTCTGAGCAAAACCCCCAGCATCTTTGGACCTTGATTTCTTCCTCAGTAACATGAGGAGATTTGACAAAATGAACTCTTAAGGTTCCTTTAGAAATTATTTGGTCTGTATTCTGTACTTATCTGTGTACTAGTTTTTCCCTAATAGAATGTAAGCAATGATTGGTTCTTATTTTATTTCTGTATCTCTAATGCCTAGTATAGTTCCCAGCATATAGCAAGTGTTTAATAGCTAGCCTTTACAGAACATTTTAAGATTTGTAAAGTGCACTGATTAGAGGAATGCAAATTAAAACAACTTTGAGGTACCACCTCACACCTATCAGACTGGCTAAGATGACAGGAAAAAATAATGTTAAATATTGGAAGGGATGTGGGAAAACTGAGACACTAATGCATTGTTGGTGGAGTTGTGAACTGATCCAGCCATTCTGGAGAGCAGTTTGGAACTATGCCCAAATAGTTATAATACTATATATATATATATATATATATATATATATATATATATATATATATATATCCCAAAGAGATCATTAGAGAAGGAAAAGGACCCACATGTGCAAAAATATTTGTAGTGGCTCTTTTTGTGGTGTCAAAGAATTGGGAAATGAGTAGCTATCCATCAACTGGGAAATGGCTGAATAAGTTATGTTTATGAATGTAACGGAATACTATTGTTCTATAAGAAGTGATGAGCAGGCTGATTTCAGAAAAGCCTATAAAGAATAACATGAACTGATGCTAAATGAAGCGAGCAGAACCAGAAAACACTGTACACAGTAATAGCAAGATTGTGTGATGATCAATTATGTAGACTGAGCTCTTCTTAGCAATTTGGTGATCTAAGGCAATTCCAATAAAAAATCCCCCCCCAATAAACTTTGAATGGAAAATGCCATCCACATCCAGAAAGAGCTCTATGGAGACTGAATGTGGATCAAAGCATACTATTTTCACTTTTTTTTGGTCTCTCTCTTTCTTTTTTCTTTCTCGTGTTTTTTCTTCTTTGTTTTGATTTTTCTTTCCCAATATACCTCATATGGAATTATGTTAAAAATGAATGTATATATATAACCTATATCAGTTGCTTGCTAGTGTGGAAAAGGGAGTGGTAAGGGACTAGGGAGAAAAAAAATTTGGAAATTACAAAATGAAATCTTACAAAAATGAAAATCATCTTTACATATGATTCTAAAATAATAAAAAAAAAAAAAAATTTTGTAAAGTGCTTAATGTGCATTCTCTCATTTGAACAACCCTGGAAGATGCAATCATTATTCCCATTTCACAGATGAATAAACTGAGGTAGATGGAAATGAAATGACCTGCCCACAGGGTCACACAGGCAGTAAGAGTCTGGGGCAGGATTAAAACTCCAATTTTCCTGACTCCAAGTCCAGAACTCTAACTACTGTACTGCCTGACTGTCAAATACATGCTTGTTGAATTGAGTTGAAGTCAGGTTTCCATACACGCCATCTGTATCTATCACATTTGTGCCCCAAAGGAGCCTGGGGAGCCAACAGTGCTTCAAAGATTCTGCCAATTAAACCCAAGGAGAATTTGGCATCCTCAGCAAGAACGAGGTTCAGGGGCTTGTGTAACATGATGGCTTAGTTAGGACCATCTGTTCTAAGTGTGATGCCTGTAAACCTTACCAGTTCTCACTGTACCTCTCAGCCACCAGTATTGGCATTACACCCATCAATTATCACCATCTTTCATTCAAAAGCCATTTAAGTGTTTACTATGTACAGTGGTTTGGTAAACAGAGAGCCCAGCTTGGAGTCAGGAAGGCCTGTGTTCAAATGTAGCCTCAGACACTTATTAGCTGCCCAAGGTCAGCTACTTAACCCTGTTCGTCTCAGTTTCTTTATCTGTAAAATGAGCTGGAGAAAGAAATCACAAATCACTCCAGGATCTTTGCCATTCCCTACCCCCTCAACTGGGGTCATGGAGAAAGAGTCAGACATGACTGAAAATGACTGACATATAGTTTCCTGAGGATATCCCAGGACAACCAGGACTCTACTTACATCCTCATGGAATTCACAATTGAATTAACAACCTCTATTTCTGTGATACTTTAAGGTTATAGAGTAATTTCTTCTCAACAAACTTCTGAGGTCATTAGTGTTTCAAGGCTACATCTCCATTTTGCTGGTGGAAAAGCTGAGTTTCAAAGAGAGGAAAGGATTATTTCTCAAGGCCTCAGTTAGCCTATCTGCAAAAATGAAGGATTGGACTAGATGATTTCTTTAAGTTTCCGTCCAGCTGTGACCTCATGACTTATATACAAATTGTAAGCAGCAAAGATCTGATTCCTCAGTCCTGTTTTCTTGCTGCTTCATCTCAGGACACATTCATATTCACACATTGTCACATGAAATAAAATTTGTAAAGTGCTTAGCGCATACATACTTGGCACTTATTAAATGCTTCTTCCCTCCCCTCTCCCAATAACTCTATTGTCAAAGTTACAATTAAATGCTTTATAGACGTCCATGCAAAGAGCTATGTGATGTTCAATGGAGGAAAGGTCATTTCCAAGGCAGGGAGCAGGAAAGCTTTTTTAGGAGTGAGCAGCTAAGTGGCACAATGGATACAGGGTGAGTCTTGAGTCAGGAAGGCTCCTTTTCTTGAGTTCAAATCCAGCCTCAGACACTTATTAGCTGTATGATCATGGGTGAGTCACTTAACCCTATTTGCCTCAGTTTCCTCATCTGTAAAGTGAACTGAAGAACCATGGTAAACCACTCTAGTATCTTTGTCAAATGGGGTCATGAAGAAAGAAAAACAACTGAACCACAACAGCAAAATGGGGATAATAATACTTTCACTATTAATGCATGTAATGAAGCTCTATTATATAATATTATTACCATCCTCCCTCGTTTATTCCAAGATTAATGAAAACAAAGATATCATTAATGTTGACAGTTAGAAAACTTGGTTTGTTCATTTTTTTCTTCCAGAAAAACTTTTATCTCTGTTGATGGCTTAACTAATTTCTTTTCTTTCCTTTACTAAAGATCTACTATGTGTGAAGGAGTGGATCAGTCTTTGCAAATACAAAGATAAAAAATGGCAATCCTTGATCTTAGGAGGTGATATTCGACTAGAGTGGAAAACATTGGGTACTGTATTTGAAGTCAGGAAGACTATCTCAGATATGCTTTGTGATCTTGCACAAGTCACTTACCTGTTAGCTTCAATTTCCTTATCTATAAAATGGGAATAGCAATAGCTAAAAATATTTGCTTAGTTGTTGTGAGGATCAAATGAGATCAACATATGGAAAGGGCTTTGTGACATTATTAGTGACTAGAGCCTCTCCTCTGATTTTTTTTTGTATTTCTATATATATTTTGTATATATTTATAAGGATACATGTTTCTCCCTTAGTAGAATTTGTAAGTTCCCTGAGGATAGGGACTGGACTTGCGATTTCATTGGTTCTAGGTCAGGAATTCCTAAAAATGTAGCCTGGAGATTGATGGGAGTCTCCATCAACTTTTCAGAGGGTCCTTAAGGTCAAATATATTTAAAAAATAACACTAAGATTTAATTTCTAATATAGTAAATGCCAATTCACATAACCCATATAATAAGAACTCTTTAGGATTCTAAATTTTTAAGAGCATAAAGGGGTCCTGAGTTTTTGAGAACTTCTGGTTTAGGGAACTAATGAGACAGTTAGATGATGCTAGGTTAAAGAGTAGGCTTACACTCAGGAAGTCCTGAGTTCAAATTTTATCTCAGACTTTTATTAGCTAGCTGTATGATCTTGGACAGGTCAGTTAACCATTAATCAATTTCAATTTCCTCATACATCAAATGAGGGAATTGGACTTCATGGCCTCTCTAAAGCTCCTTCTAGCTGTAAATCTGTAATTTAGATTTAAAATAGATTGGGGGAAGCTAGGTGACACAATGGATAGAATAATGGGCCTGGAATCAGTAACCTGAGTTCAGATTTAGCCTCAGATACTTACTAGCCATGTCATCCTGGGCAGCTAAGTGGAATAGTGGATAAGAATGTGTCAGAGACTAACTAGTTGTATGACCCTGGCCAAATTTCCTCTCCCTATTATGTATTTCCTTATCTGTAAAATGAGCCAGAGAAGGAAATGGCAGTGAAGAGTGGACAACAAGTATGACCTCTTAGGTGGGGAAACTTCTTTTTCAATACCTTCTCTACAACTTGTTTAGTCTTAATTGCCTAGAATAGTAGTGTCAAATTCCAGTAGAAAAGATGTAGATTGATTTAGAAAGCCACAAATTCACATCATCTATGTTGCACTGTATGTTTATTTCTTTTGTTAAATATTTCCCAATTATATTTCAATCTGGTTCTGGTTCAGGCTACTGGATCTCTGAATTGATGGCTCTGGCTTTGTCCATTTAGAGCTTTAGAGACTTGCTTAGGATAACAGAGCTGTCACTTGAACCCGGGTTTTCCTGGCTTCCAGGCAGGCTCTCTATCACACTATGCTATTTTTTGTCTTTGTATACAGTGCCCGATGTCTACTGGGGAATTAAAAATGCTTTTTTATCAACTGATAACAAATGCTTTTTGATCAACTGATTGGACACAGACATGAACAGTCATAAGCTACTCAGTGGTCTAGAAAGGGAGAACTTTGTGTTCAGGAGAATTAATTCACCGTACAAATGAAGGTCAATTTTAAAAACAAACAGTTCCCTTTGAGCAGGTTGGTGAATAACAAGAAGCAGCCTCAAGGAAGGGAGGGAAGGAATTTAAAAGTGTGGATCCCAGCTGCTTCTGGTGAATTAAAAAGAGCTTTCCTCTCCACAAACTAAAGGTGAATTGGAAACCTATTTCCTAAGAGATTGAGATGGAGAGAAGTTATTGGAGCACTTAGCATCTCTGTGGCCCTTGGTAAGGCTTTCCCCAGCAGTTTGGTGGTGATTAATCTACGCAGCCAGCTCGAGACCGAAGAGGTGGCCCGAATTATCACTGCTATTTTCCCAGGGAAGGAAGGGAGCCACAGAGGTTAAGTGGTTGGCCTCAGAGCTATAAGAGCTCCAGTCCCAGAGTTATGAGCTGCAGCTGAAAAAGGCGAATTTTTTTCTCTTCTTTGAGTATACTGTCTTGCTTGTAGTAGGTGCTTAATAAGTACTGGTTTTCTTCCCTCCCTCCTCCTCCTTTTTTTCCTCCCTCTATCTTATTATTTCTTTTTACTTTTTCCCTCACTTTTCCCTTCTTCCTTCCATCCCTCCCATCTTTCTTTCTTTCTTTTTTTTTTTGCTCTCTCCCTCTTCCTTTCCTTTCCTTTCCTTTCCTCCTTCCCTCTTCCCTCCCACTTCCCTGACATTTCCCCTCCCTCCCTTCCCTTTCCTCTTTCATTTCCTTCTTCCCTCCTTTGCTTCCCTCCTTCCCTTCTTTTCCTCTCTCTTTTCTTCTTTAATAAATATTTGTTACACTGAATGAAGGGCCAAGATCACCTGCTAGATCTTAAGAGGTGCTTTCTTAGTGTCATGTCATGCCATATAAGCAACATGAAATGGGGAAAACAATTCCCAGAAGGGAGTAGGGCAGTATGGATTCTCTTGTTAACTGTCACTAACTAAGGTATGAACTGGCTGTGAATCACCTTCCCTTCCTCCTTAATTTCTTTCTCTGTAAAACATGACATTGAATTAGTTTCCCTAATCCCTTCTGGGGCAGCTGGGTGGCACCATGGGACACAGAGTGCTGAGCCTGGATTCAGGAAGGCTCTTCTCCCTGAGTTCAAATCCAGCCTCAGACACTTACTAGTTGTGTGACCCCGAGCAAGTCACTTAACCCAGTTTGCCTGAGTTTCCTCATCTGTAAATGAGTTGGAAAAGGAAAGGACAAACTATTCTGGTACTTTGCCAAGAAAACAGGGTCATAGAGAGTTAGACTTGCCTGAACAGCAAAGTTCTTTCTGGCTCTAAGAGTCTATATTCCAAGATCCCTTCCTGCATTAAAATTCTATATCCTGCTGATTGTGCTGGGGCACGTCTACAATATCTGCTACTGGAAAGGCTGAGGCTAATGGATTGCTTGAGCACTGGAGTTCTGAGTTATTGTAGGCTGGGCCAATTGGGCATCTTTTCTATGTTCAGTACCATAATGTATTGATCACTGGAATCACTGGAAATGGGGACACCAGGCTGCCTGAAAAGTGAAACCAATGCAAGTTGGGAATAGTCTTTGTGCTAATCAATAATGGGTTTGGGCTGGTGAATAACTGTTGCTCTTCTAGTCAGCGGTTAACCAAGTCTCAAAAATTCCCTCAAAAGTCAACCATTCTAGGTTCAATGTTCTAATACTGCATGTTCTCAGGTTTCTGGTTAAAGCTGGAGCTTTAACATTTTATGGTAACAAGAAAGGAAAGAGAGGAGATTTATTACTATGTGATATTGTTTTTGTTATTGAATGAGAGGGAGAGGAGAAGGCAAATGTATGAATTATGAGAAGGATAGAGAGAGAACCTCCTGACAATGTCCTCAAGTGTGCTTGATGTTAAGAGGTCTCTTGTTAGACCCATAGGTTACCCCCTTGCCTGAGGTTTACCAGTGTCTCAGAGCAAAGGAAACTCCAAAGGAATGGGGCAAGAACATATTTTGTCTAACTAAGCCCACTGGAGGCTGTGAAGGGCAGAGATACATCAGCTTGTCTCTTTTCTCTTCAGGGCTGTCATTTTGCAGAATATCTCACATGAAATCAATGTGACAGGCAGTGCAGAGGCTGGCGGATTCATGAGGGAATCAACAGCCCCTGGGAAAGGGTGTTGGTGACCTCTTCAGGGCTGTCAGGATGGATTGAGCAAATAACTATTTGGGATGGGACAATCCTGGAGGCCCTCAGGACCCTGACCAAATCATGGGAATTTGACGCCCAATTTCTCCTAAACTGGTATGGAAAACCATTTCAAAGGACATTCAAACTCTTTTGTGCAAGCAGCTGCTTTTAAGGAAATGTATCTGAGAGGGTTCTGATCCAGCCATTGGCCCCGTGTGAACGCTGACAAGTGACTTCCCCATTTTGAGCTTTCCAGCTCTAACATGTTATGTGTCTACTTTCAAATTTCCCGAACATTGAACTCATAGAACACTGAGGCAAGGCAGAAGATAGGCAAGAGGAATAACAAGTGAAGAGAACCTCACTTATCTGGCTCTCCACCAGTTATCTTCCAATATCCTAGGATTCAAATGTTCATCCAGGGCCACCTTTTCCTTTTACATATGAGAATATTGAGGTCCAGTTAAGGAAAGCAACTTATTCTAGATTGATTTAAGTTAACAAATGGTAGAGTCTGGAATTTGAACTCAAATCTCTCTACCTGGTCTCTTCCCACAGTACGATATTCTTAGAGCCTTATGAAAAATTGAACCCTGAATCTTAGGCCTTGTTCATCCAATTTGGCATGGAGAATAGTCTGGGAAAATGCCTGGAGTTGGGAAATGGAGTTATCTTATGCGTGGAATGGCAAGGAGGCCAGTGCCATGGAGAATGTAGAATGGAATATGGTGCAAGATGACTGGAAAGGTGGGGAGAGGCGGGTTAGGAAGAATTTAAAAGTCAAATGTAAGATTTTCTGTACGGGGTCCTCAAACTACGCCCGTGGGCCAGATGCAGCAGCCCCTCATCCAGGGCTATGAAGTTTCTTTATTTGAAGGCCCACTAAACAAAGTTTTTGTTTTTACTATAGTCCGGCCCTCCAACAGCCTGAGGGACAGTGAACTGGCCTCCTATTTAAAAAGTTTGAGGACCCCTGGAATTTTAGAGGGATAATAGGAAGTTATGAGAGTTTACTGAAAGGAAGGGATAACTGTGCTGACATGTTAAGACCCCCAAAGGACCAAAACCAGAATCAGGTTTCTGGCTTCCAAATTCAGGGCTTTTTCTAGTATAGGATGCTGCTTCTCTAAGGCCCAATATTCTATTCTGAGCCAGTCTATCTCCATAGGTTTAGAAATCTACCACATTCTATTCCTACTTTCTCTGCTTCCTTCCTCTCTGTCTCTGTCTCTGTCTTTCTCTCTCTCTGTCTCTCTGTGTCTCTGTCTTCTTGTCTATCTCTTTCTATCTCTCGGTTTCTCTGTCTTTGTCTGTTTCTCTCTGTCTATATCTCTCTGTCTCTCTCTGTCTATATCTCTCTGTTTCTCTCTTTGTCTCTCTCTCTCTTTCTCTCTCTGTCTCTGTCTCTGTTTCTCTCCTCCCCTCCTCTCTCCCTCTCTCTCTCTGTCTGTCTTTATCCCCTGTACCTACAATTCAGCTTTGGGCCATTGGAGTGTGTTTTTTAGGGTTCATTCATGAAGGAAATAGAATATACAAAATGAGAAATGATATACCAGGGAAAGGTCATTAGACGTGCAGATAAAAGCAATCTACTCCAGTTCCAGACTTAGTGGCACCTAAGCTTTCTAATCTAATCCTTAAATTAAATTCCCCAGGCTTAGCATGGCCTGTGTTCCTTGCTAGGCCAGAAACCCAAGCAGAACACAGACTTCCTCATGGCTCCATATGAGAATGGCGCCTGTCTCCCTCAGCCCCCCTCCAACACTCCAGCACTGATTTGAGCATTCACCCATCTGTGCTCAATGGACCAAGCTTATTGGCTCATCTTTCCAATCAGACAGTTAGGAAACCACCAGATGGCACGAGGGGCTGTGGGTGTTTACACTTAGGTTTCCATGGCTTCACGTTTCTGACTGATTATTCCCTCAATCAAGAGAGAAGAAAATGACATGTAACCAACATAGGCTGTCGTTCCATCATCTCAGAAAAATCAGAATCATTTCACCCGACATTCGATTCAGCCCTGGAGTTTGAAAAACACATGCCTGTTCCTTGAGGCTGTGTAATAGAGGAATAGAAAGAGGAAGAATTTGGAACTCTAGGACCTGGATTTGAATATCAGCCTTGCCACTAGCTGGGTGAACATGGACAAATCACCAAATGGGTCTGAATTTCAGTGTCCTGGTCTTTGAAACTGCTGTTGTGAAGAAGATCCTTTGCAACTTGAAAAAACTATGGAAATGTGGAATGGTTTAAGGTGATTACACAGGCTGAGAGCCATATTACCCTCGTAGCTAAAGTAACACTCCTGCTACACAAACTTCCCTCTCCCTAGACCTGGGGAATGGCCTGGGACTCAGCTTAGTGGAGAATGTTTTCCACCAGCTACTAGAGCTTATATTGGTTTATGGAATAATAATAATAATAATAAACAATTTTTGTTATTACAACTAATATTTATGTAGTGAAAGAAGAAATAGATTTCCTTCCCTTGTCCCCTTCTTGGTTACTTGGGTTCTAAGAAATGGGTCTGACTAGTTCCAATGATCTTGTGATAAAGAGAGCCATCTACATACAGAGAGAGGACTGTGGGAACTGAGTGTGGATCACAACATGTCATTTTTACTCTTTTTGTTGTTTGCTTGCATTTTATTTTCTTTCTCATTTTTTTCCTTTTTGATTTGATTTTTCTTGTGCAGCAAGATAATTGTATAAACCTATATGCATATATTGAATTTAACATATTTTTACCATGTTTAACATATATTGGATTACTTGCTATCTAGGGGAGAGGATAGGGAGAAGGGGAGGAAAATTAGAACACAAGGTTTTGCAAGGGTTAATGTTGAAAAATTATCCATACATATCTTTTGAAAATTAAAAAGCTTTAAATAAAGCTTGGGTCTGAGAGTATTAGTTTCATTTTTGTTTTGTTTGTCTTCAGTTTTAGGTCCTGGTAGTAAATTCCAAATAATCCAAGAGTTTGAGTCATGAAAACCTAGTGCCAGCGTTCCAGGTGGGATGGTGTAACTGGACATCTCAGCATGGAAACCTAGAGAAATCAGGGTGCCTGGGACTTTGAGTCCCAAGGAAATTTTGGGGATTGTCTTAAACCTTCAACCTTTCCCTTCTCCCTAGACACAGAGGTAATATAAAGGTGTGGGGTTGTGGGAGGAGAAGACCATGTTCCCAAGATGTGAGGGAATGAGTTTATTTATGATTATACCTTTGAAGGAAATATTCCTTTGTAAAAATTAATCTGATTATTAGTGGATAAATGATACTGGGATTCAGGGATTATTCCCTATAATCAACAAGAACAGCATTAACGGAGTTTGGAGCTTTTTATAGGGAACCTAAAACCCCCAAACCTCGTAAGGGTACCTTAGAACCTTGGGAGATGAATGGAAATGTAATATATCTGGCCATCAATCAGTGAGAGCTATAGGACTTAATGGGATATTTGTATCCTTAAAATTTAGTATAGTGATATATAGTAAGAATTTAATAAATGTTTGTTGACTGACATTAAAAAAAATAGCAACAGATATTTAGAACATTTTAATGTCTGAAAAGCACTTTATCTTTCTTATCACATTTTAGCTTCACAAAGACCTATGAAGTGGGTCCTAGAGATATTATTCTCCCCATTTTCCAGGCCAGAGAAATAAGGCCCAGAAAAACTAAGCGTGTTGCTCTGGTCCCACAGTGTCACAGGTGGAATGCAAATCTGGGTCTCCCTGATTCTATGTCTGGAATAGAGAAACTATGTGAAAGAACCCTGAACTGGGAGTCACTGGAGCTGAGTTTGAATTTTGGCTTTGCCATTTTCTACCTGTGTGTGACCTTAGGCAGGCTGCTTTAACCTCTCCAGGCCTCAGTTATTTCAGCTATAAAATGAGACAGTTGGGTTGGATGAACCCCAAGGTCCTGTCTAGAAATTTAGATCTAGATTTTATGAATTCCTTTGGCTGTCAGAAGAACAACTCTAGTGAGCAGAAAACAGGTTTGTGTATTGGAAACCAGGTCCTACTCCTAATAAATTTTTCTAAATTCATATACTGTGTGACTTGGTTTCCTCATCTGTAAAAAGGTTAATTTACATTTGTACTACCTATGCTTTACAGGCTGTTTGTCAGGCACCATGAGGTAATGGACTGCAAATATCTGATAAGTTAATAAGGACTTAAAATAGAAAGACCATTAACTCTTGAGTCAGAAAACCTGGTTTTAAATCCTATCATGGCTACTTGCTACTCTGTGACTTTGGACCAGTCAGTCCCCTTTATGAGACTCCCTTTCCTCATCTGTAAAATAAAGATTTAAAACTAAAACTAGCTTAAAATCCTTTGTTGAAATTATCTCTAAATTCTGTGATTTTTTGGATCCCAAGATCTTTGAGGATTCCTTACCCTGGTGGTGAGTCTGGGTACAGCACGTTGACTTGGGACAATGTCTCCATGTAGGCACCAAAGTCGAAGGCGGGAGGGAACTCCTCGATGCAGGTGGATCTCAGCTCTCCAACAGAGCCACCATAGGAGAAGCCATCTGGAGCTAGAAAAAAACAGGTCAACTCTCATTTCCAGAAAGGAACAGCAACTGGTTTGAGGGAGGAGTAGAAACCGATGTTGGCTGGTGAGGGGAATGGTGGAAAGAACACTAATCATGGTCTCGGAATGGATGGGTTCAACTCCTGGCACTTACTGTCTTGTGATCTTGAACAAGTTGTTTCATCACTCTAAATGTCTTTCTTCAATGATCAAAATGGGAATAATACTATGTGCACTATCCAACTCAAGGACTCTTGTGAGAAAAGACTTTTATAAGCTTTAAAGCCCTACAGAAACGGGAATGTTTATTATTATTATTAAGCAAAAGTCTGAGCTCAACAGGGGTAGGGTAACCACACCGTTGGGGAAGAAATTATACAATCAACTCAATTTTCTTCTGGTAGATTATTCAGTGTGAGAATTATCAGTGGAATATGAGGAGAGATATTTATTTTTTCCCTCTGGGTGCTTTTTGGTTGCTTTTCTCAAAGGCTATAATGGAAACTCATCTGAATATCTACCCAGGGAAAAAGAATTGGGATTGTCAACTATCATCCTGAAACTGAATTGAATCACTTTTTTTTGGCTCAAATTCCTTGCTAGTGTTATCTGGCTTCTTTATCAGCATGGAAAATGGAAAATTTGGCTCTTTTCTTAAATTTTGTTCCTCCCCTGTTCTTCTTTGTTTTCTTCCTACTCCATAATCCAACAAACCCAGGAAGGCACATACATAGGTCACCCTGAAGGTGTTGAGGAGCTCTTGAAGCATCATGGCTCCAGGGATCCTATACTGCTGTAGATGGTACCTTGGCTTCCATTTATTTATTTGTAAAATGTCAGGGGGGAGGGGAAGAAAAAGGAGGGATTATTAGAATTGATAAACTTTAAGGTTTCTTTTAGCCTCTGCAATTAAGATAGCTTTCCTCTCTGATATTATCCATTATAAGGTTCTTTCTACTGTAGCATTGGAGTTTAAAAAAAAACATTTTATATTCTATTGATATTATATGTAATATCCCCACTGGCTCTAACATTCTGTTCTGAGATTATTCCAGCTTTAACAGTCAATGTTCTAAGATTTCTTGGCTTTAAAATTCCATGAATACTCTATGATTATACAGCACACAAACTGAGTTTCATTTACCAAATCCATCATGGTCTGATGGCCCCTGAACGAACATCTCTGTTGTTCTTTGTCCAAACCGATAGTCTCTGAATACCACTATGTGGAATTATCTTATCTCAGCATCAGCAGATTAATCTTTCCTTGCTTTTCTGATAGAAGATCATGACAAGCATTGTAGTTTCTTCAGCTTAAATAAGTAACAAACCATTACATTCTGGTACCACAATTTGGTTATTCTTCTCCCAGCTGATAGACATTGATTTTTGACTCTAATTCTTTGCTACCATTAAACGTTTTGCTATTAAAATGTTGGTGTTTGTAGAGTTTTTTCTTTTGTCAATGACTCTTTGGTGTAAATACCCGGAAGTGGAATCTCTTTGGTAAAGGGCATGGTCAATTCAGCTCCATTATTTATATAATTCCAAACTGCTTTCTAGAATGCTTGAAATAATTCACAATTTCACTAACATGGTACTGTTGTACTCCAGTATTTTTGAACTAAAGTTTTGTCTGTAGAAAGATTGATCTGCCACCCAATAGGGGAAGCGATTGTGATTAATTAAAGCAGTCATTACCAACTTGAAATAAAATTTAAAATGAAATATCTAGTTCAGTCTGGTGAAATGGAAAAATAGAGCCAGGGCCAGCAGAATCTAGAATCATAGAATCTCAAGAGTGGAAAGGACCTTTAAGATGAACTAGTCCAACTTCTTCATTTAATGGATAAGAAAAATGGGAGACTCAGTGGGTAGAGACAGTGCTGAGCCTGATATTAAGAAGATCTGAATTGAAATTTGACCTTAGCCACTCAGCTGTGTGATGCTGGGCAAGTCACTTAACCACTGTTTGCCTCAGTTTATTTCTTTGTAAAATGGGGATAATAGCACCAAGCTCTCACAGTTGCTATGGTGTTCCAATGAAATAATACTTATAAAGCATTGAGCACTGACACATAGTGACTACTATATAAAAGTTTGCTAGTAGTAGTAGTAGGGATAGTGGTAGTAGTAGTAGTGGTGGTGGTGATGGTAGTAGTAGTAGAAGATCTTGTGGTAGTAGCAGTAGTAATGATAGTGGTAATAGTGGTAGAAGTAGTAGTGATAATGGTAGTAGTGGTGGTGGTGGTGATGATGATGGTAGTAGTAGTGATAGTAGTAATAGTAGTAGTGATAGTAGTAGTAGTAGTAATAAGAGTGATAATAGTAGTAGTAGTAGTAGTAATGAGAGTGGTAGTAGTTCTAATGATAATAGTAGTTGTAGTAGTAGTAGTAGTAGTAATGAGAATGATAATAGTAATAGTAGAAGTGATAATGGTAGTAGTAGTAGTAATAGTAGTAATAATGAGAGTGGTAGTAGTAGTGATAGTGGTAGTAGTCCTAATGATAGTGGTAGTTGTAGTAGTAGTAATGAGAATGATAATAGTAGTAGTAGAAGTGATAATGGTAGTAGTAGTAGTAATAGTAGTAATAATGAGAGTGGTAGTAGTAGTGATAGTGGTAGTAGTCCTAATGATAGTGGTAGTTGTAGTAGTAGTAGTAGTAATGAGAATGATAATAGTAGTAGCAGTAGTAGTAGAAGTGATAATGGTAGTAGTAATAGTAATAGTAGTAATAATGAGAGTGGTAGTAGTAGTGATAGTGGTAGTAGTCCTAATGATAGTGGTAGTTGTAGTAGTAGTAGTAGTAGTAATGAGAGTGGTAATAGTAGTAGTAATAGTAGTAGTAATGAGAGTGGTAGTAGTAGTGATAGTGGTAGTAGTCCTAATGATAGTGGTAGTTGTAGTAGTAGTAATGAGAGTGGTAATAGTAGTAGTAATGAGAGTGGTAGTAGTAGTGATAGTGGTAGTAGTCTTAATAATAGTGGTAGTCATAATAGTAGTAGTAGTAGTAGTAGTAGTAGTAGTAGTAGTAGTAGTAGTAGTGAGAGTGATAATAGTAGGGGTAGAGTAGAGCTGAGATCTGAATCCTGATTTCTAGCCCAGGTTCTTTTACCACATTGCCTCCCTGGGATAGCCATATCCTAGACCTGCCTATATCTCTCTGTGTGTGTGTGTGTGTGTGTGTGTGTGTGTGTATGTTTGTCTCCTATGCCAACAGATTTATCATAATGCTATCACTGTGGGTAGGGAGAAGAGACTGGGGATGATTCTTGAGAAGGGGGCAGAGGCTACTGGACTCTCCTAAGTTTCTTTCTTTTCTTTTTCTTTCTTTCTTTTTTCCCCCAAGGCAACTGGGGTTAAGTGACTTGCCCAGAGTCACACAGCTAGAAAATGTTAAGTGTCTGAAACTAGATTTGAACTTCAGGGCTAGTGCTCTATCCACTGCACCATCCAGCTGCCCTTCTCCTAAGTTTCTAAGCTAACCCAATACCCTGCTCTATTCACCTTCTGTAGAGTACCAGGGCTTTTGTTTCAGGGATGAGCTAGCCAAATGTATCAGACTGCCAACATACTGCTGAATGAAAGGTAAGGCCCTTCCAGAGGCTCAGGAGTGGGCAGGAAATCTGTCCCCCTGAGCAGCTGACTGGACTGGGATCATGTACAATGCCAAGAGTCTCCTCCCTTTGCCTTTCTGGCAGCAAGAACCTCCTTTGTGCCTTGAGGCATTGCAAAGAGTGATTCATTAATAATGGTAATAATAATTCCCAATTATATAGCACTTCAAAGCAATTTGGGCATATCATCTCATATTAACTGTATAACCATGGCTAAGTCAGTAAAAGCCAGGTAGTACAAAAAGGTGGCGCAGAGAACATCAAATGCTGGACCTGGAGTCAGGAAGAGCTGAATTTAAATCCTGCCTCAGACTTGAACTAGTAATGTGACCCTGGGCAAGTTAACTTTCAACTTTATTTTCCTTGTCTGTAAAATGGAGAAAATAATCATACCTACTTCACAGTGTTATTATGAGGATCAAATAACATACATAAAGAGGTTTTAAAAATCACAATATAAACATTAACAACAATAACCCAAGTTTCATTTCCTCACATGTAAAATGATTATTATTATACTTGCCCTACCTAATAAAATATGAGAAAATCCCTTGGTAAATCTTATTGTACTATTGACATGATAATTTTTATTTTTAGTAATCCCCACAGACACACTATGAAGTAGATGGTATGGATATTAATTATTTTACAGATTAGGAAACTGAGGCTCAGAAAAATTCAAGGGATCATAGAATCATAGATTCAGAGCTGAAAGGGAGGCCATTGCATCTAAGCCCCTCATTTTATTCATGAGGAAACCCATCGATAAAGGATGAGAAAGGTTAAATGATTTTCCAAGGAAAGAAACTAGAAAGTCTGAAGTAGTGTTTGAACTCTGGTCTTCCTGACTCTACTGATGCCCTCGCTACCTCCAAGTTAAGTGGCTTGCCCATGAACACCTTAATAATAAATGTCACAAAGAAGACCTGCACCCAGGTTACTTCTTATTCATATACTAGTTTTTCTCAGTCCTTATCATCAAACAGTTTAAATCCCGCCATAGCTATCATAATCTTGTTGGCTGGGTTGTATGTTATCTGTAGGAACATTTCCCAAGCTGCCTCTTTCCCTGTTCCCTCAAGCCTCAGGATGAGTTTTTTTTTTAAACAGTCTTTTTTATCTTGTACATGTCCTGATTTTCCCACTCAATCCAAATTGTCTCTGCCAAGGCAGGCAATCTGATATGGCACCTGCCAACTTATCTCTCTGACACCATAATGTCCTGCCTCTTCTCTGGATGTCTAAACCCTTGTATTCACACAGCTTAGTGAATGGGAATGATTGCAGATCAGAACCTGTTTTAAAGCTGTGGGAGACCTTAAGACCATCAACCTTTCTATTTGACAGATGGTGAAATTGAGGCTTAGCGATGTGGTCATGTTCAAGGTCATTCAACGATTTGGTGGCAGAGCTGGGACTCGAGCCCGGGTATCCTGCCAGTATTCCAAATGGAAATGAATTGAATAAATAAATACCTATAAAGTACATTACTGTGTACAAGGGTATTTGAATTTGTCTTGGGGATGCAAAGATGAAAATACCAGTTTTTTTCCTTAAAGAATTTTCAATTTACCAAGAAGGGTTAAAGGCCATATATACCTAGAAATAAGTTGTAAGGTAGCTTTTGATAGGGACAGAGTGATCTGGGAAAATCTAAGGAAGACTAGTACTTCCATCGGAAGGAATAAAAAAGACTTCATTGAAGGTTTGCTGCTGGCCTTTGAAGGAGGTGAAGGATTCAGAGAGGCAAGTTGAGCTGAAGGCATCCTAGACGAGAGATGGCTTCTTCGAATGCACAGAGATGGGCAATGATGAGTTTCAAGAACAATTAGTTCCAGTGATCCAGTGGGGCAACTCGGTTGGAATGGAGCGTGTATGAAGGGTAATAATGTGAATAAGGCTGGAAAAGCCATTTGGAAACAGATTGTGGAAAGCTTTCAATTTCAGGATAAGGAACAATATTTATGCACCAAATATGTTTTATTATTTATGCAATTATCTTCCTAATGTACTACTATGATTATGCTACTTTTCTATTCCAAACTGAGGGTGGCTCTCCACTACTGTTTGTTGTTTGTTCTTTGTTTGGGACCAATGACACTGGGGGGTTGATGTCTTGACTTGCAAGTGAATTAAGAGAGGAAGGGATGTGCAACTTCATCAGCTTTACTCTCTGCTCCAGTCATCTGAGTCCAGTGGCAAGACATAGATCAGAATGACTGATGATGGCCTTAATGTAGGGTGAGACCCTGACCTTTTTAAGCTAAGGTCTTTCCCAGGTCTCAGTTTGTGTATTTAGTGATTTAAGGCTAGGTAAGAAATGAGACAAAAGACCTAGTTTGCTTTTTCAAAATACCCCCAATAAAAAAGCCCCCCAAACCCCCAAAGTAGAAGGGAAAGACCCTCAGGATTTCTGACCAGAACAGAAATAATTGCTATTTACACTCTTTTTGAACCATCAAAACTCAGTCAATGATCAAGTAAGGCTTGGACTTATCAATCAGTGAGAGCCAAAGTGATTTGTGTTTAAGGCATAGTTGTAGCTCCATTTGAATCCCAATTTCTTCTATTTCAAGAAAGCAAAAATGAAACTACATGGGATAAAAGAGTTAATTGTCCCATTTTAAAAATATGGTAGAAGAAATATTTATAGAAGAGGAAAAGGAAAAAAATTATAGGCCCAAACCCCAAGATATCTTGGGGTGAGGTGTAGGCAATTTGGGAAAAGCACCCACATGTAAGAGTTCCCATATGAATAGAGGAAGAGAAGAAATGAAGGAAAGAAGGGCAGAAGGAAGGAAGGAAGAAAGAAAGAAAGAAAGGGCAGAAGGAAGAAAGGAAGAAAAGAAAGGGCAGAAGGACAAAAGGAAGGAAAGAAAGAAGGGAAGGAAAGAAATAAAGAAGGAAAGGAAGGAAAGGAGGAAGAGAGGAGGTAGGAAAGAAGGAAGGGAAGCAAAAATAAAGAAGAAGAGAAGGAAGGAAAGACTCTCCCTTGTTGAATAAAAGAAATTTCTAATTCTGCCGTTCAAAAGTTTCTGTAATTGTGATATAATCTACAAGTCTGGTCTCACTTCAAGTATTCTCCATGTGTTCTATGTTCCAGTTTTTTTTTTTTTTCTGCTTTCATTTTTGGTTTTCTCTTGCTCTGTCCCATCTTTGGGCTTTTTCTCAGGTACTCCTCATGCCTAGAATGTTCTGCTTCTTCCAGGAAGCCTTCCTCTCTCTCCTCTCCCTCTGTCTCCCCACTCTCCCAAGGAGAAAGTGAGTTTCCTTTCAAATATCTCAAAGCACTCATCAGGGAACTCAACTTTGTATGTATCTCACTATCTCTTATACCATATCACCTTTATTTTACATACAAATAAGAGAAGGGAATAAGCATTTATAGAGTGCCTATTGTGTGCCAGGAATTGTGCTAAGCACTTTTTTATAAATATGATCTCATTTTATCCTCTTCTTTCAACAGCAACTAGTCTTTAGCCATCACATTGGAATCAGCTTACGTGATTCAGTGGAGAGAGTGCAGGCCTGGAAGGTCTCAGACACTCTCTAGCTGTGTGACCCTGTCACTTAACCATTGTCTGCCTCAGTCTCTCCAATTATAGGGGATTAATAATTGCCTCTATCTGCTAGGGTTGTTATAATGATCAAATAAGATAATATTTATAAAAGCACTTAGCAAAGGACCTGGCGACATGGGAGACTCAACAAATGCTTGTTCCTCTTCTCTAACTACATGTATCCCAAGAATCAATGACTCTCTATATTATTTTTCTATGTTTTTAGTATCAACATAGTAAATCATGAAGACTTTGAGGGACACTATTTGGGAGTGCTCTGGACATAAATGGAAGTCTCCTTTACCATGGATTCAGTGACTTCTGACTTGGAGAAAGGAACATCAGGATGACTAGATTTATAGTTAGATCTGAGTTCAAGTCTTAAGTCTGCCATTATGTTGTGGGAATTTGGGCAAGTCTTTTTATCTCTATAAGCCTCAGTTTCCCTTTCTGTTTGGTGAGGATATTACTCTAGGTCAGAGGTGTCATGGTGGACAGCAAAACTCCCAAGAATGGACATTAGTGTTCTGGATCATTGAAATGCCTTCTAACCATAACATTATAAATTCAAAATTCTAACATTCTAATTTTTTTGGATTTTTGGATTCCATTTATTGATCATGGAAATAATTGACTTCTGCCACATAGTCCTTGTGGCCCAGTGAGGGCTTGTGACCCACTGGGCGACAAAGGACTCTGATTAACCTAAAGGCAAGGGGCTAGTTATCTCTCACCATAGGTAGGGTCCCTCCTCAGGTGTGGGTGATTCCGGAGTCTCCCATCCTTCCGCAGGCTGCCCACAATGATGGTCACACAGGACAGAAATAGCACCAGGCCGATGACCACCCCAGCCACCAGCAGAGGAGACACCAGTAGGCTGGGGTCACCAGTGCTCTCTGTGAAGACTGGGTACTTGTTGACAGGGCTGCTCTGGTTGGAGTGAATTTCTGTTGGCAGGGATGATGAGGGGGAAAAAACATATGAATACAACTGACAGATAAGGGAGTCAATTTTACCTTAAAAATGCCTCATGAATTTCTTTATTGCCAGGACCACAACCTAATTCTAGTCCTCATTATCCTTCACCTGATGCATAATAAGTCATATTTCTTCAGTATTTTAAGGTTTACCAAGTGGCTTCTCCATAACAATCAAGAAAAAGAGCACAATTATTATTATATCCATTTCAAAGAAGAGAAAATTGAGAACAAGAGGTCAAATGACTTGCTTATGGTTACATAGCTAGTACTGGAAGACTAAATTAAGGGGGCAGCTAGATAGTACAGTGGATAGAATACCAGTCTTGAAGGCAGGCGGAATAGTTCAAATCCTGCCTCAGATACTAGCTGTATGGCCCTGAGCAAGTCATTTAACCCTGTCTGCCTCAGTTTCCCCATCTATAGAAAGATCTGGGAAAGGAAATGGCAGTATCTTTGCTAAGAAGACCCAAATGGGTGAGAAAGGGTCAAACAAGACAGAAAAACAATAAGGAATATAATTGTTAAATATGAAGCTAATTGAATAAATCCATCAACTAAGCCCGACCTACTTGAAATGATAAGGTGCCTTTGGTCATATGACTTGATGAAGTAAGAAAAATATTTGGCCAATCGCTCAAAGACTTTAGATTAAATATGAAATTCCTTAAATGTACTAGAGTGATATTATGAAGAAAAACATTCTGTTTGGCTGAGGAAACTTAATCATACTCTGTGAGTCAGCTTTAAAGTTGAAGACCAATTCACAATCCAAGTGAGTGGCCAAAAAGGATACCCTTTTGGATAACCCCCTCGAGAAGCTGCGGTTTTAAGTTTCAAAGGGTCAGGAGGGTCTTGAACTTCCCTCATTCCCATTAATATCCTAGCATAGTCCTTGGGTTTGGGAGCTAAGGACAGATTGATTGATTCTGGTTGACTAATTAAAACCAACTCATAATCACGGTAGGAAGCAGTGCTGGTCAATTCTATGGTGTTGCATGTATATGACCTCCAAACCCCCGAGCCCTGAGGGAACCTAATAACTCATGCTTTGGGGACCTGACCAGTCAGTCAAATAACAGCTGGGATAGTAGTTCCAGAGTAGTTCCCAGTTAATATTCTATCTGTTCTAGCCTTCCTTCCTTTGAGATTGCATCCGGGGTCATCGCTAGTCATCCTGATCTACTTCTTGCCACTGGACCCATATGAGTTGGGGGTGGGGGGTGGAGGTGGGGGGAAGAGAATGAGGCAGGTGACCTTGCATAGCCTTCCCTCATTTAAATTCAATTCACTTGCATGTCATGACATCACCTCCCTGATGTTATGGTCCTCTTCGAGAACGAAGGACAAACAACAATAATTTCTGTGACAACTGTGTCTTATTCTTCTCTGTTATTTCCCCCTGTGGCTATCTAGCAGAAATTCTAGGGCATAAAAATCACTTAGTTAAAAATTTTTTCTTTGAATTTTGAATTGAATGTGGACCCTCAGTTTCCAGAGGATTTCCAAGACTACTTCTGCTTCCCAGGTGGTCTTCCTGAGTTATGTGACCCTGTCCCGAGAGGCATCTGTTTTGTTACTGGCCCAGTCAATCCTTTGTGGCTTAACAGCTGGCATGTTGGGGCAGAATGCAGCCATCAGATTGGGGACCTTGGGCATATGCTGACACTTTGGTGCAGTTCTCCCTTCCCCACTTGCTGTGGGGCTAAATAAGAGCACTGGAGCTGAACAAAGCAGGTAAAAAACAAAGTCAAGCAATGTCAAAGCACATTTGTTAGGCATTATTAAGTACCTCCAGGCACTAATCACAGTGGGAAAAGATACAAAGATGAAGAAGAATTAATGGAAGAGATCATAGGATAGACCTAGAGCCATTTAGTTTAAGCTTCTCATTTTATAGATGAGGAAACTGAGGTACGTAGAATGTAAATGATCTTTCCAAGACCATGCAGCTAGGAAGTAGCAAAGTCAGACCTCTGCTTAGTAGGGCTGGCTTGCAAAGTGTGCAGGGAAAATATTGGAAAGGTACACTGGAGCTGGCCCACAGAAATATTTGAGTGGCAGGCTAAGGAGGTTGGTTTTCCTTTCACAGATAGGAGGGTATCTAAAGAGGTTTTTTTGAACACAGATAGTAAAAGTGGGTAGATGGGAAAAGGGACAGAACATTTTTAAAAAATTTTTATTTATTTATTTATTTTAAAATAACTTTTTATTGACAGAACGCATGCCAGGGTAATTTTTTACAGCATTATCCCTTGCACTCACTTCTGTTCCGATTTTTCTCCTCCCTCCCTCCACCCCCTCCCCCAGATGGCAAGCAGTCCTTTACATGTTGAATAGGTTACAGTATATCCTAGATACAATATGTGTGTGCAGAACTGAACAGTTCTCTTGTTGCACAGGGAGAATTGGATTCAGAAGGTAGAAATAACCCGGGAAGAAAAACAAAAATCAAACAGTTTACATTCACTTCCCAGTGTTCTTTCTTTGGGTGTAGCTGCTTCTGAGGGACAGAAAATATTAATTTAGGAACCTGAATACAGTCTTTCACTGTTATACAGAGGTTTACTGTGTGTCCCCTTCCTCCCCCTCACACACACCAAGGCCATCAGGGTTAAGTGACTTGCCCAGGCTCATACAGCTAGCATCTAGTGTCTGAAGTCCAATTTAAATTCAAATCCTGACTGGTGCTCTCTCCACAGCACCACCTGGCTGCCCCTGCATGTTGTTGTTTAGGGGGAAAGGGAAAAAAAAGCATTTATTAAGGACCTACTATGTACTAGGCACTGTGCTAAACCCTTTTACAAATGTGATCTCATCTGATCCTCACAGCAACCTCGGAAGACAGATGTCATGATTATCCCTTTTTTTAAAGTTGAGGAAACTGAGGGAGAAAAAAGTTAAATGGCTTGTCCAGGATCACTCCATCAGTAAGCATCTGAACCTGGATTTGAATTTGTCTTCTTGATCTAGGTTCCATCTCCAGCCACTGGCTACCTAAGCTCTCAAAGCACTTTCCTCATAAGTACCAGGTGAAACAGGCATTCCAATTATACTGGGGAGAACACTGAGCCTCAGAGATGGAAAATTACTTTCTCAGGGTCACAAAGATAACACACAGGTCAGAGCTAGGATAGACTTGAGGGAGAAAAATGGGGTAGCCAAGGCCAATTCCTTATTCCAGGTAAGAGGCTCTTCTCTCCATCTCTCTGTCTCTCCCATATTCTCATTTGTTTCATTCTCTCTTCTCCACCTTTCTGTCTCTCTCCCTTTCTCTGTGCTCCCTCTCTGTCTCTCTGTTTCTCCCATCACTCTCCTTTTCTTAGTCTCTATCTGCCTCTCTCATTCTGTATCTCTCATTTCTCTATTTCCATTCTATCTTCTCCTTCTCCTCTCTCTCCCTTTCTCTGTGCTCCCCGTCTCTCCCATCTCTTTATCTGTCTTCCCTTCTCTGTCTCTCTCCCCTTTGATTTCTTTCCCTCCCTCAATCCGCCCCCCTATTTCTCTCCCTCCTTCCCTTTCTCCCTCTCCTTCCCTCCCCCTCCTCCTTCTTTCCCCTCCTCCTCCTCTCTCTCTCTTCCTCTCTCTCTCTTTCTCTCTCTCTCTCTCTCTCTCTCTCTCTCTCTCTCTCTCTCTCTCTCTCTCTCTCTCTCTCTCTCTCTCTCTCTCTCTCTCAAAATAGGGGCCAATGAAACCAACAAACTGACAGAGAGAGGCTTTATTGATGCAAATAGGATGAAGGTCCCAAGACTTTTTGCTTAAGGGGACATGTGGAAGAGTATTTCTAGGCTTTCTGAGACAGCTTGCATTCCTTGTTTGCAAACAAGAGCCGCCAGATTGGAAAGCTGCCCCTAAGTCTCTCTGATAGACTAGGAAGAGGAGTAATTACTGCAGCCCACCTGGTAACCTGGCTGTGACTGGGGATGGGGGAGGGAGGAGAGCAGTCCATCCAGGAGAAAAATCATCCTTGTGCTCACTATGGCTTGCCAGCCAGACCGATTTCCCCGGGGTACTTCCACCCATTCTCCCTGGTCCACTGGGGAGCCAGGGCAGGCAAAAGTGACCTCATTACCGGGACCACTTAGCATCTGAAACTCATCCAAGATCCTACCCTTGCTCCTCCAGCTAACTCCCTGCAGGCCATGGCACTTCTCACTTTCTGAATGAATCACAGAATTAGCCACCAGAGATGAAAGGAATTTGGGAAGGTGGAGTGTTAGAGCTGGAAGAGAGGGACCTCACAATATAGCATCTTAGGTCACAGGATATCAAAGCCGAAAAGGGCTTTAGGACATTGAAAGTGAGAGCTTCTGGGATTTGGGGGAGGGATCAGGATTAGTTAGGATTCTTAGAGATCATCTGATGCAATCCCATCATTCTACACAGAAGGAACTCAGGTCAATGCTGTCTCTCCCATACCACCCTGGGAAATGAAGATTTTTTTTTTTTTTTAAATGTGCAGTATTGGTGGGCCTGTCCAACCTGCTCTAAAGAAGAAATCTGCTTCGGTTCCTAATGGCCATATTGCTTGCATGCACAAGGAAGCTCCCAAAGCATTTATTTCTTTTGGGTAGATTAAAAGCGGTCCCTGCTAAATCTTGCTTTTGCTATTTATTTGATTAGCAAACTCTTCCAATATAAAGGTCATACAGGCAGATATAAGGTCGAAAACATTTGAAGATTCCTGAATCTCACCAGGCTGAGGATAATTGAATAAAGTACACACCCAGGGGCCAGGCTCTTCCTAGATCCGGCTTGGCATCCTGTCAGAACTCCATGGAGAAGGCTGCTAAATTGAATTTGTATGCTGTCGATTTGTGTATCTGCATTCAAATGCCTAATAAAATGATCTTTCAAAAATTATTATTATTCAGGCATTATTCTTAGTCAATTTTCTTAGATTACTGAGACCTGTCTCATAGATTAGTGATTAATACTGTTCTCTGATAATAGGATTTCTCTACTGAAAAACCTCCAATGGATCCTCATGGCCTATTGAATAAAGGATCAACTAAAATTATATTATAAAGCAGCAGTCACCAAAACCATTTGGTATTGGCTAAGAAATAGATTAGTGGATCAGTGGAAAAGGTTAGGTTCACAAGACAGAATAGTCAACTATAGCAATCTAGTGTTTGACAAACCCAAAGCCCCTAACTTCTGGGAAAAGAATTCGTTATTTGATAAAAACTGCTGGGATAACTGGAAATTAGTATGGCAGAAATTAGGCAAGGACCCACACTTAACACCACATACCAAGATAAGATCAAAATGGGTCCATGACCTAGGCATAAAGAACGAGATTATAAATAAATTAGAGGAACATAGGATAGTTTATCTCTCAGACTTGTGGAGGAGAAAGAAATTTGTGACCAAAGATGAACTAGAGACCATTACTGATCACAAAATAGAAAATTTTGATTACATCAAATTAAAAAGCCTTTGTACAAACAAAACTAATGCAAACAAGATTAGAAGGGAAGCAACAAACTGGGAAAACATCTTCACAGTTAAAGGTTCTGATAAAGGCCTCATTTCCAAAATATATAGAGAACTGACTCAAATTTATAAGAGATCAAGCCATTCTCCAATTGATAAATGGTCAAAGGATATGAACAGACAATTTTCAAAGGATGAAATTGAAACTATTACCACTCATATGAAAGAGTGTTCCAAATCATTATTGATCAGAGAAATGCAAATTAAGACAACTCTGAGATACCACTACACACCTGTCTGATTGGCTAAGATGACAGGAAAAAATAATGATGAATGTTGGAGGGGATGCGGGAAAACTGGGACACTAATGCACTGTTGGTGGAGTTGTGAACGAATCCAGCCATTCTGGAGAGCGATCTGGAATTATGCCCAAAAAATTATCAAATTGTGCATACCCTTTGATCCAGCAGTGTTTCTATTGGGCTTATATCCCAAAGAAATACTAAAGAAGGGAAAGGGACCTGTATGTGCCAAAATGTTTGTAGCAACTCTATTTGTAGTGGCTAGAAACTGGAAAATGAATGGATGCCCATCAATTGGAGAATGGCTGGGTAAATTGTGGTATATGAATGTTATGGAATATTATTGTTCTGTAAGGAATGACCAGCAGGATGAATACAGAGAGGACTGGCGAGACTTACATGAACTGATGCTAAGTGAAATGAGCAGAACCAGGAGATCATTATATACTTCGACAACGATATTGTATGAGGACATATTTTGATGGAAGTGGATTTCTTTGACAAAGAGACCTAACTGAGTTTCAATTGATAAATGACGGACAAAAGCAGCTACACCCAAAGAAAGAACACTGGGAAATGAATGTGAACTATCTGCATTTTTGTTTTTCTTCCCGGGTTATTTTTACCTTCTGAATTCAATTCTCCCTGTGCAACAAGAGAACTGTTTGGTTCTGCAAACATATATTGTATCTAGGATATACTGCAACATATCCAACATATAAAGGACTGCTTGCCATCTAGGGGAGGGGGTGGAGGGAGGGAGGGGAAAAAAATCGGAACAGAAACGAGTGCAAGGGATAATGTTGTAAAAAAAATTACCCTGGCATGGATTCTGTCAATATAAAGTAATTATTAAATAAAAATTAAAAAAAAAAAGAATAAAGGATCAACCCCTGCTTCTGTCATTCAATGCCCTCAACAACCTGGCTCCTATTTACATACTGTAGCGGATACCATGCTGGTTCAAAACTGGTCTTAGGCATTTATTTACTATCTATGTGAAACTAGTCAATACACTCAACTTTTCTGGGTCTCCATTACCTCATCCCTAAGAGTAAGGGAGTTGGATTTAATGATTCCTATGATTTCACCTAACTGCTCCATTCACCTACTCATTGTTTCAAACAAAATGGAAAATCCTGTATTCATCTCTTATCCTGCTCTGCCTTTTCCTTTTCCATTGTCTTTTCTCATAAATCTCCTCTGCTAAGTTTCTTGCTTTCTTCAAGGCCCACCACAGAGGCCACTTCCTCCGTGAAGCCTTCCCTGATAATAATTTCTTCTCCTCCTCTTCTCCAATTGTTCTCACTTTCTTCAAAATTCTCACTGCAATTTCCTGGAGCACAGCTTTGCTTGCTCCTCTAGTTCCTTGTGGTATAAATAAGCTCCTTGACTGTTGTTGACTCTGTGACCCTATTTTGGGGTTTTCTTAGTGAAGATACTAGAACAGTTCATCATTTCTTTCTCCAGTTCATTTTACAGATGAGAAAACTGAGGGAAATAAGATTATATAACTTTCCCAGGATTCTAGCTAGGAAGATGGGTCTTCTTAATTCCAAACTCAGTTCTCTATTCACTGCACCTTTGGGATTGTTTTATTTTTGTCTTTGTATTTCCAGTGCCTGGTCTGCAGTAGGTATAAGTAATAAGTATAATATAGTGAAGTAAAGTATAAGTAATAAATGCTTATTGATAAGACTGGTTGATACCACGTCTCCACCATTTTACTGCCTTTGGACAACAGGATGCTTGAGAGCAATGTCTTTATTATGTTTGTCTTTGTATTTCTGGCACCAGGAGTATGAATTTGCAAATAGCAAATACTTAAGAAAATATATTCAGAATTGAATTATATTAATGTCTGGTATATTTCATCAAATAACAGAAACATTTGGAAATATCTGCCATCAAAACAAAAACAGGAATTGGTCTCTGGCATCTGGAGGAGAGAGCTGGATTGCCTTTACTCCCATCCCCCTCCCCACCTCTCCTCTATCTCAGAGTGGGTCAGAATGCCTTAGGCAGCCTGAAGGTTTGCTCACATTTGTCTAAATGACAAGACCCATGAATCCTTTCAAACCCTGCAGCAGCCCAAGAATGGGCTTTTCTCTGAAAAATCAATACCCTCTATAGATTTTTTTCTATCTTCCCTTGGTTTCTCTTCATGAATAGTGTCTTTCCTCCTTTTGGTCCCTGGTTATGAAGCAATAACTCTGTGAACCTTGCAGCTCAATGTTCTGTATTAACAGCAGCCAAGTACAAAATAGCCTTATACCAAGGGGACTCTAGCTTCCTCTCTCTCTCTTTCCCCCATTTCAGTTGGCTTTGGTCAACAAAACAAACAAGATGTGTATAAGTCCAACATTGCATGAGTCTCCAAGGGTATAAGTTTAAATTTTCACTTTCAATCCCCTAGGTAAATACTAGGTTCTTGTATTGACTGGACTCCATTAGTGCTAGAATGGACTGGAGAACAAAGAATGACAGAAGATAGAAGGGCGGAACTAGAAGGGATCACAGGACATGGAAGACTAGAGCATAAGGAAAGATGGGGCAAGGGAGAAAGAATAATGGAGTAAGAAGTATTGGTTTGGAATTCAAATATGCGAATGTGGGCTGTTCTAGAGCGCAGATCTCATCTGTAAGGGATGGTTTGGACCATTTGATCTTTAAGGTTCTCTCCAGCTCAAAATCTTATGATATTACCCCATTATGCAGACTATCCTCCATATCCAATACCTCTTAGAAACCCCAGAGATGGTTCATTTGCTGTCTCTCACAGGGGAGCCTTCCTGATCATCCCAGATGCTCGTGTCTTCCCTTCTGAGGTGATCTCTCAAGTGGTATTTCTCTTATATGTACTGAGTTATGTATATATTGTCTAAAAATGCATATATTGTAAGATTTTTAAGAGCAGAGATTGTTTTTGTTTTTTCCTTGTATCCCCAGTGCTCAAAGGATAGCGAGTATTCAATTTTATCTGACTTTGTGACCCCATTTAGGGTTTTCTTGGCAAAGATACTGGACTGGTTTGCTATTTTCTTCTTCGGCTCATTTTATAGATGAGAAAACCGAGGCAATTGGCGATTAAGTGATTTGCCCAAGATCACGTGGCTAATGTCTGAGGCCGATTGGAATTCAAAGAGATGAATCTTCCTGACTCCAGGTCTGGCACTTTATTTGCCACATAGGTGCCTGGAGAAATGCAAGGCATTTAGTAATTGCTTAATGAATGCTTATTGATTGGTTGGTTGATACGTTATGGATAGAAGGGAATTTTAGAGATTATTCAGTCCAAACTTTTTACAGATGAGGTACAAGTAAGGACACAGGACTAAGGTGATTTGTTACACATTCCATTCAATTCAAATAAGTGATTACTTATGAAGCATCTCTGTACCAGGCACTATGCTGAATATTAAGAATGCAAAAGTTAAAAAGCCTTACATGGTTTCTGTCCTCAAGGAGCTTATATCTTACTGGGGGAAATATAATACAAACACAGATAAGTAAATATAAGTTAATATGAGAAGGAGAAAAGGAACAACTTGGGAAGGAACAAGGAAAGTTTTTAAGAAGGTAGCATCTGAACTGGGCTTTGGAAGTTAAGGATTCTAAGACACAAAGGTGAAGAGAGAACGTTCCAGCTGTGGCGCACAATTTAGGCAAAAGTATGAGGCAGGAACAGAATGATGAGTTTCAGGGAGTAACTAGTACAACAGCCTGATTGGAACCATGAAGGAGTTGTTAAATCAGTTTGCTAATGGAATCTGGCTGGGTGGTACAGTGGATAGAGTTCTGGACTTGGAGTCAGGAGAATCTGAGTTCAGATCCAGCCACAGATACTTACTATCTGTGTGACTTTGGGCAAGTCAATTAACAATATCTGCCTCAATTTCCTCATCTATAAAATGGGCTGGAGAAGGAAATGGAAGACTATTTCAGTACTTCTGCCAAGAAAACAGCAAATGGGGGTCACAGAAAGTCAGATATGACTCAACAACCAAGTGCAGACTGGAGCCAGAATGTGAAAATGCTTAAGTACCAGGTTGAACTTGTTTTTAATTCTAGAGGCAAGAAGATTTTTGAGCTAGAGAAGTATACTGTGCTTTAGGGAGAGATTATCTGGGCTAATGTGTGGAAGTTGGATTGGGGAGTCACTGGAAGGAAGAACAATTTGGAGATTATTCTAACAGGCTAGGGAAGAGATGATGAGAGCCTATACTAGGATGGTGGGCTGTATAAAGGACAGAAAAAGGATTGATGAAAGGGATTTCATTTTAATGTTTTATCCATACTCTCATTTATTAATACCACTCTTACTTCTCAGGGATGAATCTTACCTTGCTGTATCCCCTCCTTTTCTTGAAGTAATTAAGTAAAATCAGGTACACAAATCAATGCATTAGCCACATCTGAACCACATTGCCTCATTTCTCACTTACAGTTTGCTACGTCTGTGTCTTAAGATGAGAGCTTGGCTGATGTGATAAACTCAGAGCTGGATCTGACAAGACTTGGCAATTGCTTGGATATAGTAGATTATGGAGAGGGGAGGGAAGATTGAAGGATGACAAAGCTATGAATCTGGTGCTATTCTTGACAGAAATAGGTATGTGTGGGAGAGGGGTGAATTTATGGGGAAAGGTAAGGATGCATTGGGGAGTAGAGGAATTGAATGTGAAGTCAGCAAGACCTTGCAAGATTCATACCCTTTCTCCTGTAGGAACTGACTGTGTGACCCTGGCCAAGTCACTTAATTTCTCTATAAAACGAGGGGGCTGGATCAATGACCTCTGATCCCATTCAGCTCCACAGGACTAAAGGATGATTTGCTTTTTGGCTCTGAGTTGGAGCTGTTCCTGAGATACATTATTGGCTCCATGTCTAAGGTATCCAACCTTGACGGTGACCTTGAGGAGCTGAAACACAGCAGAAAGGGTGGTCTGTCCTCCCGAGATCTCTAACTCTGCTTTTCCTTTATCGTGTCTGCCAGCTATCAGATAATGACTTTTCTCTTCTTGCACTGACATCCTTATTATAAAGGCAGGATGGATCAGATTGGCTCACCGCTTGCCTGCAAATTGAGAATGTCAGAGGCTTGCATGAAGGCCTAGAGAATAAATCTTTACAGCTGCTGTGGCTTGAGGGCATTATACTGACGCCACACCAGGCCTGGCAGGGGCTGTTTCAAATTAAGAGGAAAAATCTTCCAATTTTCCAACCCGAGGCCTATTTTATCAACAAGATAAATATGACTACAGTAAAACAATATAGTGAGAGATCTCCCCTGCTCCTGCAACCCCATGCCTTCCACCCACACCAGCAGAGTTCAAACGGACCTTATATACAGAATTCTGGTGGCGGTCTCTCCCCCAGGAGAACAAGGGTTGCACATATGGAAAGGATGCCCCAGGGTGCCACTGGTTAAAAAAAAATCTAGGGATCTTAATATAAAGTAAAAGATAGATCACTGAAATACCAGTATTTGCTAGAGCCCATTGGAAATTATAATTTAGATTTAACAACAGTAGATTTTTCTGCAGCTAGGAAAAGAATGCTTTCTTCCCTCAGGTTAATTCATCTTAAAATGAGAAATCAAAAAGAATTGGGGGAAAGAATCAAAGAACTGTGTCTGTCTTTGTCATTCCAAGTATAAAGCAGAGGGTGAAAACTGCCTTACTTGCATAAGCTTATATTTATGTGACTTTCTTTATGCTGCGATGCAGAGGTGGGAGAGTAGTGGGAAGAAGACAGGATTTGGGGGTCAGAGGACCTGAGTTTGAAGCCTGGCTAGGAGGTACAGGGGATAGTTCCAGGACTGGAGGCAGCAGTTGTTCAGTTATTTTCAGTGTCTACTCTTTGTGACCCCATTGGGGTATTCTCGGCAAAGATAATGAAGTGGTTTGCTGTCTCCTTCTCTACATCATTTTACAGATGAGAAAACTGAAGCAAACAGGGTGAAGTGACTTGCCCAGAGTCATACAGCTGGTAATGACTGAGACCTGAGTAAGTCACTTTAATCTCTGTTTGCCTCAATTTCCTCATTTATAATACAGTGATAATAAAAGCACCTCTCTGCCAGACTTGTTATAAGGATCAAATAGAATAATACTCATAAAGTACCTAGCACCTGCACAGTGACTGGTACACAGCAAGTCCTATATAAATAGTTTGATATTTTTATTATTATTATTACTACTATTACTACTAATACTACCTGATATCTATGGGATCTCAGGCAAATGATTTCCCCTCACTAAACCTCACTTTCATTGCCTGTACAATGAAGGGATTGAGGAAGTGGTCTCTAAGTTTTCTCTCAGCTTTGACACATTTTTTCATTTTCTAACATTTTACATTATGAGATCCCTCCTAGCTCTGAAACTCTAAGGCAGTGATCTTCAAAGTGTAGTCCAAAGAATTGTTGGGGTCTCTGAAACCCTTTCAGAGGGTCTACAAATTCAAACCATTTTTTATTTCTAATATAATAAATAGCTATAAATATAACCCATGTGAACAAAAACTCTTTGAACAGATCCTCCATAGTTTTTTTTTAAAACAACATGAAGATACTGAGAACAAAAGTTTGAGAACCACTGCTCTAAGGTTTTACATTCCTTTGAGCTCCACCATCCCATGATCCATTGGCTAGCCAAAAACATGCAGGTGGGAACCCAGACTACCTCCACATATGGTCAATCTCTCCCATCTGTCTCCTTCTCTCTGTTAATACAGCTGCCACTCTCAAATCGGGACTCATAGTTTCTTTCCTATCTAGATCAATGAAATAGCAACTTTATTGGTTTCCCTTTTCTAGTCTTTCTGCATAACAATCTATTGTGCACACAGTAGGTCTGACTATATTACTGCCTTACTTCAAAATGCTGTATGACTGCATTCCTCTAGGAGAGTTAACTCAGCTTGGATTCTATTTTCTAATCTGCCTTCCACCTGCCTTTGTGGATTTGGTTCATATTGTTTCCCTTGACACACTCCACATTCCATCCAAGCTGGACTAATAGCTATTCTTTTAATACAACATTACATTTCTATCCTTCTGTACAGACAGTTCTGTGGGCTTGGAATGCCCTCCCTTCTTGACATTCCTAGCTTTTTCTAACATTCAGTCTAGGTTCCACTTCCTAAAAAAGGTTTTTCTTAATACTCCAATGATAATTGCTTTTATCCTCTTCAAGTTAGATACTTCCTTCTTCCCTTCTCCTTCCCTCTCATTTTCCTTCCCTTCCTTCTTTTTCCTCCCTTCCTTCTTTTCCTTTCCTACCTTCCTTCCTTTCTTCCTTCCTTCCTTCCTTCCTTCCTTCCTTCCTTTCTTTCTTCCTTCCTTCCTTTCCCTTACTGCCTTCCTTTCTCCTTTTCTTCCTTCTTTCCTTTCTTTCCTTCCTCCTTCCCTTTTGCCTTCCTCCCTTTTTTTCTTCCCTCCTTTTCTCCTTCCTTCCTTCCTCCCTCCTTCCCTCTTCTCTCTCTTTTTTTTTTACTTTTTTTTAAAATTAAAGCTTTTTATTTTGAAAACATTTGCATGGATAATTTTTCAACATTGACCCTCACAAAACCTTCTGTTCCAAATTTTCCCCTCTTTCCCCCTACCTTCTCCCCTAGATGGCAAGTAATACAATATATGTTAAATCCAATATATCTATACATATTTATACAATAATCTTGCTGCACAAGAAAAATCAGATCAAAAAGGAAAAAAATGAGAAAGAAAAAAATGCAAGCAAACAACAACAAAAAGAGTGAAAATGCAATGTTGTGATCCACACTCAGTTCCCACAGTCCTCTCTCTGGATGGCTCTCTTCATCACAAGAGCACTGGAAAAGGGTCAATCATCTCATTGTTGGAAAGTCTCTTTCTTCCTTCCTTTCTTCCTTCTTTCCTTTCCCCCTCCCTCTTTCCCTCCTTCTCTCTGTTTCTGTCTGTCTCTGTCTCTTTTCCTTCCTTCTCTTTCCTTTCTCCTTTTCTTCCTTCTTTCCTTTCTTTCCTTCCTCCTTCCCTTTTGCCTTCCTCCCTTTTTTTCTTCCCTCCTTTTCTCCTTCCTTCCTTCCTCCCTCCTTCCCTCTTCTCTCTCTTTTTTTTTTACTTTTTTTTAAAATTAAAGCTTTTTATTTTGAAAACATTTGCATGGATAATTTTTCAACATTGACCCTCACAAAACCTTCTGTTCCAAATTTTCCCCTCTTTCCCCCTACCTTCTCCCCTAGATGGCAAGTAATACAATATATGTTAAATCCAATATATCTATACATATTTATACAATAATCTTGCTGCACAAGAAAAATCAGATCAAAAAGGAAAAAAATGAGAAAGAAAAAAATGCAAGCAAACAACAACAAAAAGAGTGAAAATGCAATGTTGTGATCCACACTCAGTTCCCACAGTCCTCTCTCTGGATGGCTCTCTTCATCACAAGAGCACTGGAAAAGGGTCAATCATCTCATTGTTGGAAAGTCTCTTTCTTCCTTCCTTTCTTCCTTCTTTCCTTTCCCCCTCCCTCTTTCCCTCCTTCTCTCTGTTTCTGTCTGTCTCTGTCTCTTTTCCTTCCTTCTCTTTCCTTTCTCCTTTCTTCCTTCTTTCCTCTCCAGCCTCCATCTTTTCCTCTATCTCTCCCTTCCTTTCTTCATCCATCCCTGCTATCTATTATCTATTGATCCATATGTACACATGTTGTATCCTACCCTGTAGAATGTCAGTCACTTGCTATGCATTTATTAGGCACTGGTCTAAGTGCTAAGTGCTTAGAGAAAGGCAGAAACAGTTCCTGCTCTCAAGGAGCTCATTCTAATAGGGAATATGGCATGAAAACAACTATGTACAATAAGTGGGTATTGGGAATAGTTAATAGAGGAATATTGGGAAAGGTCTTTTGTAGAAGGAGGGACATTAATTGAGACTTGAAGGAAGCCAGGGAAGCCAGGAGGTGGAGATGAGGAAAGCGTGTTGCAGGAAGGGACAAGAATCAACATCAATGAACATGCTAATAGTTAAGAGATAGTTATTTCTATGGTGGGGAACAGCAAGGAGGCTGCTATCCCTGGATTACAGAGTATGTGCAGGGAGTGTGGGGTAAAGAAACCAGAGAGGTAAGAGGGGCCAGAGAGTAAAGGGCTTTAAAAGACAAACAGATGGTTGGATATTTGATCCTGGAAGTGATGGGGAGCCAGTGAATGTAACTGACCCATGCAGGGGTGTGGGTGCCACAGTCAGATTTGTGCTTTAGGAAGATCACTTTGACAGCAGAGAGGAGGAAGGAAAATGGAAGCGAACCCCACTGTCCTCAGAGAGCTCACATATATGTAAATATAGGTATATGTACATATATGTGTATATGTGTGTACTTGCATATGTGTATATATGTGTATTCAAATCTGGCTGGAGATTTCATTGACATAAGAAACTCACCATGAGGATGGTATTTCTATGGATGCAGACACCTCCTGTTTTGTACTTAGAGTCTTAGTGAGCTCTCCAGGGCACTGAGATGTGAAGAGAATTGCCTAGGGTCATACAGTCAATGTATATCAGGGGTCAGACTTAAACCCAGATCATCCTTACTCAAAGGGTGGCTCTCTATCCACTGTGCCATGATAACTCTAACATTCATTATGGAAAAAAAGAAACAAGCATTTATTAAGTGCCTACTATGTGCCAAGTACTGTGCTTTACAAATACTATATCATTTGCTCTTCACAACTCTGGGAGGTAGGTGCTATTATTATTCCCCACTTATATTTGAGAAAACTGAGACAAGCTGAATTAAGTATCTAATGGTCCTTAAAAAAATCTGTTAACTTGAATTATAGAAGCCAAGGGTTCATAAAGACCTCAGGGATCATGTAGTCTAGCTCCTTCATTGGACATAGGAGATGAAAAGAAAGTGATCTGTCCAAGGGCACAAAGAATTAATGGCAGAAGCAGCAATAGAAGCGAGGTCTCCAGATTCTTCATCTGGGACTTATCATTTATTATTCATGCATCCCACACTAGAAACAAACAGTATAACAATAATAATCTTTCCCCCTCAAAATCAGTAGTAGGAAAAGCTCCCTTCTTTAGGAGTTTTCCAAGTGAATTCTTCACTGTAAGACACATTTCTCCCTCCATTTTATAGATGAGGAAACTGAGTCCCAGAGAAAGAAAATGAATTAACCATGGTGATAACCATGGTCAGTGATTAAGCCAGATCTTGAATGAAGGTCTCCAGACTCCTTTCCATTACATTATGTAGTTTTTCTTAAGCTTTACTCAGTCCATCTTTCCATCAATAGTCAGTCCATTAATAATCAATACTATGTGGCTGTTACATGCACAGCTCATACAATCTCCTCTCCAGGGAGAAAAAGGGTTGATGTCAGAGCTGAGCTGCAGAGCCATGATCCAAGAAACACTGAGCTTCATGAAGATCTGGAGTGTGGGGCCACTGGACCTGGGGGCAAGAGCTGGAAATGGTGGGTTGGGAGACACTTGGGTTTAAATCCTAGCTGTAAGACCAGTTGTATGACCTTGAGCAAGGCTTCCTAACTGACTCCATTTTTAACCTTTGCAAAATGAAGAAAATGTAGATCTTCTCAAGAATCAGAAATTAGGATGTTAGCAATGGGGAAGGGCAAAGTGACAGTGACAGAGACAGAGACAGAGTGAGAGAGAGAAGAGAAAGGAGAGAGGAAAGAAACAGATAGACGGAGATAGAGACAGAAAGAGAGATAGAGACAGTGAGAGAGACAGAGAACAGAGAGAAGAGAGACAGAGAGAAACAGAGAGAGAAGGAGAGAGGGAGAGAGATGACAGAGACAGAGACAGTGAGAGAGAAAGACCGAGACAGAAATAGACACACACAGAAAGACAGAGACAGAGAGACAAAGACAGTGAGAGAGAGAGAGAGAGAGAGAGAGAGAGAGAGAGAGAGAGAAAGAAAGAAAGAAAAAAGAGAGACACAGAAAGAGATGGACACACAGAGAGAGACAGAGAGAAAGAATAGAGAGGAGAGAAATATAGAGGCAGAGACAGCAGAGAGAAACAGAGAGAGAGAGGGAGGGAAAAAGAGAAAGACAGAGAGGGATAGATGGAGGAGAGAGACAAAGAGAATGAATCAGACAGAGACAGAGAAACAAAAAGACAGAGTGAGAGAGACACAGAGACAAAGTGACAGACAGAGAGACAAAAAAAGTGTGAGACAGTGACAGAAAGAGAGAGGAAAGAGAGACAGACAGACAGATAGAGAAGACACATAGAGAGAGACGGAGAGGGAAGGGGATAGAGAGACAAAGAAAAAGAGAGAGACATAGACACAGAAAGACAGAGACAGGGAAACACACAGAGAGAGAGTGGGGGGAAGGAAGAGAGATGAGAGAGAGAGATGAAGAGAGAGACAAGAGAGATAGAGAGAAAGACAGAGACAGAGACAAAGTGAAACAGAGAGAGACAGAGACAGGGAGCTTGTTTAGTACAACTTCTTCATTTAACAGATGAGGACCTGAGGTCCATAGGAGGAAAATGACAGGAAAGTGCTTTCTAAAGCTTAAACTGTTAAATAAATGTTATTATTATAATTTTTAATCTGTATCATCTTCAGCATTTTCAGCATCCTCATGGCTGGGTCTGGATGGTAGGCTGTAGTAGAATGTACATCTATTTCTGATGCTTCATCCAGAGACACAGGAGGATAGAACTAAAAACTTACTGATACCTTTCTCATAGCCTCTTCTCTCCCTATAGAACTGATCCTGGCTGCGAAATAACGGGGCCACAGGTAATGGAATGCACTGATTGGTACCACTTGTCCCAGGGAGTGTCGAGTACCTCCATCCCAGCCTCCTTTTCCCTGGTGAATCTGGCAGCCAGCTATCCTTCTGTAACTCTCCTGTACCCAAGATAAACGTAGCCAGAGGAGGCCAGGGAGTGCCTTGTCTTTGCTCTCCCACCACCGCCTCCACCTACCGGGCTGACAAAGCCACCATTACTCACCAGTGACCCAACTTTGGCGTTCAGAACAGGCTTTGGAGAATAGGGGCTGAGAGGCGTGCATCACCCCCCTAGGGCTGGGCCAATCTGGGAGGGACAAAGCTTGGGTTATTAGTGGTCACAGAAGGGAGCAGCCATTCAGACCTGCAGGGGTGATAAAGTGATTTGGAGTTTGCTCTTTTCCTGATTTCCATTTCTCTTTCATTGCAGAGCTGCCTGAGTGGGGGGGTCTGTGTGACCTTGAATAAGTCCCTGCCTCTGCCTAGTTCTTAGTTTCCTCACCTACACAACGAGGAAGGAGATTTCTTTCAGGAATCAGCTAGACTAAATAGTCCCTTTATATTTCAAAAATTGTATAATTTTGTTCTGATCTCTAAGGTCCAGTGTCCCAAAAGTCCCAGTGCCATTTTAAATCACAGAAGCTTAAATAAACCCTTATTTGGCTCCATCATTTAAAGCCTAAGATGGTACTTTTGGAGGGTACCCTGTATTCTAATGTCCTGTTGTGTTTTAACCTTCTGTATTCTAAAGACTCATTTGAATTCCAACATCCTTTTCAGTTTTGATGTTTTCTGTTCTGAGGTCCTTTTCAATTCTAAGTTCCTTCTAGGACTGACATTTTATAATTAGTGATTCTGAGGTTTATCATTTGTCATGGAGAACAGCAGAGAAGTCAAGTATATCTGCCGGGTTACTTGTAAACTAAAGTGATCCTAACAGGATCAGGGCCAGATGAGATCAAAGCAAGTTTCTTCAAGAAGTTCCAATTTTTCTTTTAATAATCACAATAGTTATAATTTTATTTAATGTTTTAAGATTTGCAAAGCACCTTATATGTGATTTCTCATTTAATCATCACAAAAATTCTGTGAGATAAGCACTGTTATTTTCCCAATTTACAGAATAGAAAACTAAGGCCTAGGGAGATGAAGTGTCTTGTTCTAGGTCACAGAGTGTATGTGTCTGAGGCAGGATTTCCTTTTCTAAGCCTAATACTTTATCTACTAAACCTTTCTGTTTCCTGTTACAGACCCATTTATGGCTGCATTAGAAGTATTTTCAAGTGAGATCTTATTCTAGGAAGTAAGTTCTGTCTTTTGTTAATGCCCTTTAGTGGCAGTAAAGTCCACTTGAAAAACCTCATTGTCTTCCATGATTAAGGATGACAAAAGTGGATCATTTGTGCTGAGCTGAGGAGGAACTGGAAGAAATCAATGTTTCTGGAGGTCAAATACTATCTGGCAGCAATGAGAGAAAATACAGAAGAGATTGAAAACTCAAAACTTTGAGTACTTGTCAGGAATAGCTATTGTTTCATGTGTGTTTGTCTTGTTTTATCATTATTTTGTCTTGTCTTTTTAACGAGATTTTTGGTTCACTGGGAATCTTATCCATCTTTGTGTCCATCTACAATGTCAACCAGAGGGGAAGATACATAGTAGACATTCAAAAAAAGATTTGTTTGTAAAAAGAGGAAGATTTAGTTTAAGTGGTTTGGATCACATTGCCTTCCTTCACCCAAATGACTTTCCCAGGATCAGATTGGATGTCATTGTAAACAACTTGGGAGGCAGCACAGTTTAGTCAATCAACAAGCTTTAATAAGCACTGACTATGCTGAGCATTGTGTTAAATAGCTGGGATACAAAGAAAAGCAAAAGACAGTTCCTATCCTAGGGAGCTCACAATTTCAGAAAAGGATGTTGGACTTAGAAAAGCTGGTTTTAAGCCCTAATCACTTCTCTAAAAATGATCCTAAGGAAAACTGTCAATTTCAAGGGGTCAAAGAATTTTGTCAAGTGTTGTAAAGTTTTCTCCTTTTTAATTTTTGCCTTGAAATTTTAAAAATTAGCTCAATGTTTATGGGTCATAATGACCTCAATTTCATTTGTTTCATGTGAATTTGTCTTGTCTCCTTAACCAGGCTATCAGCTCATTGAAGGCAGGGATTTTTATCTCATCCATCTTTATGTCCATCTATAATGTCTATTAGAGGAGTATGTATATTGCAGGCATTCAAAAAAGATTTGATTGATTCAGTTCAATTTAACTCACATTGATTAAGCACCTACTATGTGCTACACCATGTACTAGACAGTGGGAATTCAAAAAAATAATTAAAATTTCTGCCCTTAAAGAGCTCACATTCTATTGGAGGCAGGGAACATATATACAGATAAGTAAAAGTAAAGTAGGAGAAAGGAACACGAATTTATTAAGCACTTACTATGTGTCAGGCGGTGTGCTAAGTGCTTTACAAATATTATCTCATGTGATCTTCAAACAGTTCTGTGAGATACATGCTAATATAATTCCTATTTCATAGCAGTGGAAACTGAGGCAGATAGTAAGTGACTTGGCCAGGGTCACATAGCTAGTAAGTATCTGAGGCCATTATTTGAATTCAGGTCTTTCTGCCTCCAGATCTAGCACTCTATCTACTGTACAATCTAGTTGTCTCTAGTCTAAATGAGAAGTAAATACATTTTTCTTATGATTAGAGTCTACAAATTCTCTTTGGACCAAAACATATCAATAATATCCTATGGTCTACAAAATAAAATTAAAATTCAGTCTGGCATTCAAGGCTATCTGGTCATTTAACAATCTGTGCTTCTAGCCTTCTTTTGGGATTCTCCACTCTATGCCAAATTGGACTACTCAACAATCCTTACCTTGTCCAGTTTTTTTTTTTTTTTTTGGTGTGTATGTGTCCAGGCCAAATCCTCCCTTCCTCTTATGCCTAGAATGGAATCCTTTCTGTCCCTGATGAAACTCTTTTCCCTCAAGCCTAGTTAAGACCGCTTACATATAATCTCCTGACACTTCTTCCCTTCCCTTTTATTCCCCTCAAATTGAAAGTGATCCTTCATCTCTAATTCATACAAATTTGTATCATAGTTATCATGTCTTATCTCCCCCTAGTAACTTTTGATGTTCAATAAGGCAGGGATTATGTCTTATTTATCTTTATTACTTGCAGGCACAGGATTCTGCACACAGCAGGCATTTAATAATTGCATGTTAAATTGACTATCTTGAACATTACCAGAGACAGGGAATTCATTGCTTCATGATGTACTCTGATATATTCTCTTTGTTAGAAAATTTTTCCTTTTGTGTTGGGCTGAAATCTAGCCCTGTATAATTTCTGTTCAAAGTCTAGTTCTGACTTCTAGGGCCAAGTAGAAATAATCTGATTTCTTCTATAGATACTGCAAGAAGGTGACACTCATGCATTAATGGTGGAGTTATGAACTCATCTAACTATTCTGGAGAGCAATTTGAAACTATGCCCGAAGGGCTACACAACTGTGCATACCCTTTGGTCTAGCAATGCCATTACTAAGTCGGTATCCTAGGAAATCAAAGAAGATGACCATGTTTGGTTATCAAGATCCAAGAAAGGAAGCAACAGAAAAACACCTGGCTACAAATGTCTTTACACGAATATTCAAAGATCAAGCATTAATGATAAGAATAATTTATGTTATGCTTTAAGGTTTGCAGAACTCTTTACAAATATGATCTCATTTGATCTTCATAACAACCCTGGGAGGTAGATGCTACCATTATCCCCATTTTAAAAATGAGGAAACTAAGGCAGACAGAGACTAAGCGACTTGCCCAGAGTCCTTCACCTAGTAAAATATCTGAGGCTAGATTTGAAGTCAAGTTTTCTTGACTCTGAGACCGGCAGTCAATCCACTTTGCCACCTACTTGAAATGGTGAATGAGAGATGCTAATTTTAGGAGGTATATTTGACCTTTTAGGAATCTTTGAGACTACGTGGAATTAAAAATGGGACTGAAGGGGTACATCTTATTCCAAAGAAACAAGATAAAAGGGATGGAGGTAGAGTACTATTGCATTTTAAGAAGGTACAGTTACTCTAAGAAATCCAAGAACCATATATTTCTTGACTACTGTGCTGCATTTGATACTGTTGACCAGTTTCTCCACCTGAATACTCTCTCTTCCTTGAATTTTTGTGACATTTCTGTAATACTAGATTCTACAGCTTTAATCACAGAATAAATATATAGTCAGTAACCTTGATATTTAAGTCCAGAAGACTGGAGGTTTGATATATATAATACACCCCCACATCCCCACACATGAAAAAAGTTTATGGAAAAAGTTTTTTGGTACTCAATAGTTAGTAAACTAGGGTGGGGGCTTAGAACTTGATTATTTAATGAAAAATGTTGAGATTTTAGTGACTACTAAGAAAATCTCTAAAAATCTCCTTTGTCTTAGAACCCAGAATGAGTATGAAAAAGGAAAATGAACTAGAAGTAGGTAAAGATAGGATCATCTCATTTAGGTTATATGGCTTAAACATAAAACTTGGTTATACAACTCTTGGCTTTCCTTTTACCTTTCTAACCACTCTTTCTCAATCTCTTTTGCTGTCTCATCATCCGATGTTAAGCCCCCTAACTGTGGGTGTACCCCAAGGCGCTGTCCTGGGTCCTGTTCTTTTCTCTTTCCCAATGACCTCATCAGTTCCCATGGGTTCAATTATCATCTCTATGCAGATGACTCACAGCTCTATTTATTCAGCCATAATCTTTCTCCTTAGCTCCAGTCCTGTATTTCCAATTGCCCATGGGATGTTTCAAAGAGGATGTCCTGGAGGCATCTTACACTCAATGTCCAAAAAATGTCTTCCCCCCCAAAACCACTCCCCTTTGGAATTTTCTTATTTCTTTTAAAGGTATCAAACTTCTTGAAAGTATCTCAGGTTAGTAAATTTGATTTTGTTCTAGAGTCCTTATTTTCCCTTATCTCATATAACCAATAGGTTGCCAAATCTTGCCATTCCTATTTCTACAACAGTTCTTGCATCTGACCCTTTTCTTTACTCACATAGTCACCATGACCCCATCTCAGTCCAGCCCCTCATTCCCTCATGCTAGGATTATTGTAATGGCCTTTTAATTCATCTTCCTGTTTTATTTCTCCTCATTCTCCATCCAGTCTCTAAAGGAATTTCTGCCTAGCTGATCTGCCTATGTTACTCCCCTCTTTAATCAGCTCAACCTTATTGCCTTTATAACACAATATAAACTCTGGCTTTGAAACCGTTTACAACTGGCCGCTCCCTACCTTTCTAGGTTAATCAGACATTAACCCCTTCTTTCATTCTATGGTCCAGTCAAATCACTGGTCTTTTTTTGGTTCATCTCACATGATTACTTCCTATTTGTGTTCTTTTGGATTGACTGACTCCAAAGAAGGTAGGTAGTGCAGTGATTGAATGCTAGAACTAGAGGCAGGAAGACCAGAGTTCAAATCCATCCTCAGATGTTAGCTGTGTGATCCTGAGCTTTACTTCTTTATGTCTTCTGTATGTCTCAGTTTCTTCATCTGTAAAATGTGTATACTATACATATGTGCATCTATACATATACATACATACTCTGTGTGTGTGTGTGTGTGTGTGTGTGTGTGTGTGTGTTTGTGTATATATTTTTTTACTCTAACCATTGGATCACCCAGCTGCCCCAAGATTATATTTTTTAAGATGCTTTCCAGATCTTAAAGCACTATACAAATGATACTATTATTGTTATTTTTACTATTTCTCATTCCTGGATTGGAGTTACCTCTCTCTCATAGAATCCCTTGGCTCCCTTAAAAATGCAGCTTAAATACCACCTTCTAAAGAAAGCTTTTCTTCTCTGCCTCCTCCCAATAGTTACTATACTCTCCGACTACCTTGTAGCTCTATTGCAGTTTTTCTATATAATATGATGTATCCTAAAAGTCTCAGTGCAGTTTTATACTGTTAAAGCTTAAAACCTCACTAAGACTTTTGGGATACCCTATATTTATGTATTTACATGCTGTCTTCCCTGATAAAATATGAACTTAGCAAGAACAGATGGTTTTGTTTATGTCTTTGTATTCCTAGAACTTAGCACAATGATTACACATAGAAGGAACCTTAGTAAATGCTTGTTGTTTGCTGGATTGATTTAGGTAAAGGTCAATGTAGGGAGAAAGAGCAGTGCTTTTGCCAACAAAGTGTATTACAGATTACTCAGAAGGACGAAATGTGTGAGGAATTTAGCAAACAGATCACAAACCTGGCAGGGAGAAATGACAGAGCACGGATGGTGGACTTCATTTATTCAGACATTCTCATTCTCCCTCTGTCTTCTTCTCTGAAACTCTGTCTGTTTTTGTCTTTGTCTTTCTCTGTTTCTTTCTGTCTCTGTCTCTCTCTTCCTGCCTCTTTCTTTTTCTGTCTCTCTCTGTTTTACACACATCCACACCCACAAACACCCCCCCACCTACCAACTCTTTTACTCTTTCTAAAGCTTCATTCCTCAAACCAGAGTGAAGAAAAACAATCCTGGATTTGATTCTCACTAACAGGGAAGAGCGGGTTTGTTAAAGTGGACATAATAAATACCTGAGGAGAAATGAATTCTCTCTTCTAGAATTCATAATAGAGACAAGAGAAGCAAGACATATCTGATATGCAACTTAGATTTTTAAAGAGTGGATTTCAAAGGATTCAGAGGAAAGGCAGGTGGAAGTCTGTGGTCTAAAATTTTAGTAGAAATCATTTCAGGAGGGAGGGGAAACACACAAGAATAAAACTCTGAAGACGCAAAAGGGAACAACTATTAGGAAGAAAAATGGAAGTTGTTTGAAGAGACCAACATGGGTGCAAGGGAAACTCACGAGTCAACTCAGAGTTTAAATTTATATGTACAGTAAATATAAGTGAAGGCAGGAAACAAATGATAAATTCAAGTCCTTTAAATCGACTCTCAGGAGCGTTAATGCTCAGAATGAGTTGAGGTTATTTAAATTTTAAAAAGTATATTGAGTTATATCAGGGAAGAGAGGATCAAAAAGGAGATAGGACTGCTGCTTGAGGTGGATGAGAAGATGGTAAAAGACAACAGATGCATATGTGATTCCTATTTTGCCAAAGAGAATGGCTTAACAAATAGGATAAAAATGGTGAAAGTGAGTGGATATCCAAGATAAATGCATAGTTAATAAGAGACCATTTCAAAGAATTTAAGTCATTTTGACCCAAGGAACTACATTTTTGGTATTGAAAGAACTGATAGAAGTAACTGCTGAGCTGCTCTTAGTGATATCTGAATGATGATGGAAAATGGGAGAAGTATCATAGAACTAGAGGAAAGCAAATGTCCCAGTTTTCAAAAAAGAGAAACCATTTCAAAAAACAGCTTATACAATCTTGTCTGGTGAATTTTATTTCACTTCCCAGAAACTTTATAAAAAGAATTATTAAAGCAATGGAGAGGGTTTCAACAAGAGCAGGTCATATCTGTCTAACCTTTTCTCTGTTTAATGACAGGGTCACCAAACTGGTAGATCAGGAGAAGGTTACAGATCTGGCTGATTTAAATTTTTTAGCAATGTGTGATGTTCTGCCAGGTCTTCTCTTCTTCAGGCTAATCATTCCCAATCCCTTCAATGAAGCTCCCAGAACATGGTTTCCACTTCCTTCTACAAGGTTATAACTTAGGGATCCAAAGTTCTGGTTCTGGATTCCTAGGGCTCACCTGTAAAGTCAAAAAATTTATAGCTGGAGGAATCCTTAGAGAGTGTTTGTCTAATACTTAATGTCAAAAGGGAGATCATTATAGCTCCTATATTGCAGGGTTTTCATGAGGATCAAATGAAATAATATTTGACTTAGCTTCTTCTTTTCCTTCTTTTCTCCATCTCTTCTCTCCCCCCTCCAACCATTTTCTCTCTTCCTCCTTCCTTCTTCCCCTGCCTCCTTCTTTTCCTTCTTCCTGATCACCTTTTTCCCTTCCTCCCTTCCCTCCCTCTCTTCCTCCCATCCTTCCCCCCACTCTTCCTTCCTTCCTTCCTCCCTTTCTTCTTTCTTTCCTTCCTTCGTTCCTTTCCTTCTTCCTTCCCTCCTTTGTTCATTCCTTCTATCTTTCCATTTTCTCTTCCTCCCTCCCTCCCTCCCTCTTTTCCTTTCCTAAATAAAATGACCAACCAAGAAAGCTTGTCTGACAGTGTATGTATTTCTACTCCCATAATCCTTTGACTCTCTACTGAAAAGTCATAGAATTTGTTTTCTTTGATTAAAAAAAATTAAGCCATAAATTTAAGATAAGTTACAAGAGGAATAAGTAAAAAGTCAAAATGAATGAGGCTTTCCAATTTGTGCTCCTGGATTTGAAAGTGAGGTGGGTTATAAGCATATAAACTCTTCTTTTCCTCTCAACAATGGGGCCTGAAGCAGAATCACCTGAAATTCTGTACAAAGCGGTCGAAATGTAATTTTCTTTCACTTATGAAAAAATTCTTAAATAGAACAGGTCCTGTCTGTGTCTGCCTCTGAAATTGTTTTAGCCTCAAAGAGACCAGAGCACCAGTGAAAATCTAATAAGGAGACCAAGTTACTTTATTTAATACTCTTGGGATTAAGGAAGCCTGTTCAGTATGTTAGCTTTGGAGAAGATTATTTCAGCAAGCGAATTTCTTCCTCTGATTGTACTCTCAGGTATAAGCCTAATCTATTCATTCGTTCGTTTATTGAACATTTATTCAGTGCTTTTTATATGCACAATATTGTGCCAGGTAAAAGGGATACTTGGATGAAAAAACAAACAAGCATTTATTAAGTGCCTACTGTATGTCAGGTACTGGGCTAAGTGTTTTACAAACATTATTTCACTTGATTTGGATTCTCACAATGACTCTTTGAAGTACATGCTGGTATAACTCCCATTTCATAGTAGAGGAAACAAGAGCAGACAAAAGATGAATTAGCTTGCTTAGGGTCAAACGGGTAATATGTATCTGAGGCCCAGTATTCTGTAGCCCCTAACTACTTCTAGATAAAACATAAGATACTCTCTGTGCTGAAGGAGATTATAGTCTATTGGGGAGATACATGTGGTTCAATGTAGTAAGTGAAGAGAGGAAAGAAAAAAACAGGTAGAACATTTTGTCTAGGAAAGTGTGAGGAAGGAAAAAATCCTTGCAGTTAGAGCACAGGTTCTGAACCTTTTTGGTGTCATATCATCTATGGATTCCTTTCATAACCATGTTTTTTAATGCATAAAATAAAATATATAGGATTATATTAACATCAATTATATTGAAATGTAAATAAAAATATTAAATTAAAAAATAAATAAAGTCATCAAAATATTTTTAAAAAGCACAAAAAACAAAACCAAGTTCATGGACAACAGATTAAAAATCCAAAATATAGAGGAATTCAGGGGAGGTTCCCAGAGAAGATTGTTCTCCTCACTGGCTTCGGCTAGTTCTATAATTGCCTCTTGCCGCCAGTGGACTAGCAGGGCACCCAGTAGGGATCCTGGATCTTCTGGAGATACAAAAGGTGAGATACATCTTCACCTCCCCGCCACATGCAGGCCCCATAAATACAGGCCTGGACCTGATATTAAATACTGAAGAGGTGAACATCCTTAGGAGGTCTTTGTTTATAAAGAATTCTGCCTGAGAGTTGCCTTGTCCCCGTCTATTTAAGTCAGTAACCCCAATGGCTCTTTTTAAAACTTTTTCCCAAAATGCAGATAACAACAGCTAATATCTTTATTTAATACCTTCAAGTTCACAAAATATTTTACATATATTATCTTACTTAATCCTTAAAACAACTCTGGAAGGCAGAGTATTCTAGACATTATTACCCCCATATTATAAATGTAGAAATTGAGGCTCAGAGAACTCAAGTAATTTGTTTACTATCAACCAGTTTTAAATGTCAAAAGCAACACTGAAAGCCAGAACTTTCCTGACTCGAAGCCTAGTGTTCTTTTCACTATACCATACCACGATGGCTCACTTTTTTATTACACTTGAGAATTTTCAAAATGCTTTCTTTGTAAAAACTCTGTGAGTACAAATATTATGGATATTTCACGTATATAAAAACCAGCTATTATGTGACTCCCACAGGACAGGTGTGACAGAGGCAGTACACAAACCTAGGTTTACATGATGATACTCTGCCTGTAGCTAGATTTAAGGCAGCATTACTTCAAAGGGAACTCCAAAACTCATGGCTAGAGAATAGAATCAGATGGTTTCAGCTTGGAATTCTCAGAAGAGGAGGATCTTCAAAGAAGGGTGCACAACAGAACTCTGGATTCCTGGTACCTGTTTCTGCACTGGAGTGGGAACAGGGCAGGACCTCTACTTACCTTGCTGACTAATTAGCAAACCTAGTTTGGGTCTGTCAGTGCGATGAAGAGGAAGAAGATACATGAAAGTTAGGAAAATTTTAATGCTTCTTTCTTTCTCATTTGCCCCTTCTTTTCAGCATCCATGGCCAGCTCTAGAGTTGGCCACCATTACCTTTTATATTAACTATTATAATAGCCTTCATCTATTTTCTGCTACTATCTGAACATCTTTGGATAAGTCACTTAATTCCCTCTAGAGTCCAATTCTTCATATGGAAAAATGAAAAAGTTAGACCAGATGACATCCTTATATTTTTAACATTCTATGTTTTGCATACTAATAATACTCTAGGGTCTTCCATCCCTATATTTATGTCCTGAGTTCTTCCTTCTACTTTCTATATTCTAAGGAACCCTATGGTTATGACATTCTATGATATTCTTTTACATCTACTTCTGCCATTTGATGATTTTAAGGTCTCCTGGCCTCCATTTGCTTTTTTCTTCAATCCATTCTATTACCTGTTGCCAAATTAATCAACCTAATGCACAGCTCTGATCACATTACTTCTTAGTGGAAAACTTTCAGTGGTTTTCCATTTTCAATGGAGGAAGCCCATCAAGATTTTTATGTTGTAATGGGATAAAGCATTGAACCTGGATTCAGCTAGGTGGTGTAATGGATAGATTTACTAGACCTTAGTTTAAATCTGTCTTCAGAAACCTAACAGGTGTGTGACTCTTGGCAAGTCATTTAAATTCTTCTTGCTTCAGTTTCTTTAATTGTAAAATGGGGACAATAATAGCATCTTCCTCTCAGTGTTGTGAGGATCAAATGAGAATATTTGTAAGTCACTTGTTCCCTTCCTTCTTCCCCCCTCAAGATTTACTTTGAAATATCATTTCAGATAATGAAGCTGGACAAGTCTCTTTGTGCCTCATATTTTCTTGTATGAAAAATGGAGGAATTGGATGGGATGGCATTAGGTGGCTTCTAATTTTAAATTTAAGATCCTATGGGAGAAGCTAGCAAAGAAGCAGCTTTCTATGGTACAAATTGATCCTAAAAGGACCAAAGATATCAAGCCTTTAGCCAAGAGTTGAGTTACCCCAAGGTGATTTGGATAAAAGGGAAAAAAACTTGTATGTTCTAAAATATTTACTGCAGTTCTCTTTGTAGTGGCAAAGAACAAGAAATGGAGACAATGCCTGTCAGTTGGGGAATGGCTCAACAAGTTGTGGTATGTGAGTGTGATGGAATAATACTGTGCTATAAGAAATAATGAGTTGGTTGATTTTTGAAAAAACATGGAAATACTTGCATGTAATAATGGAGAGTGAAATGAGCAGAAACAAGAAGATTTTTATTCACAGTAACAGCAATATTATTCTAAGAACAACTTTGAATGATTAAATCATTTTGAATATTATAAATACCCAAATCAACTATAAAGAACCTAGGAAGGAAGATGATATCTGCATCCAGAGAAAGAACTGATAAACAGAAGTTTGCATAATATTGTTTTACATACACACATATGTATGTATATATACACACAAAAACATATACACACATATGCATATATATAAAACACACAATGCCTAGTAGTAGCCTTTTCTAGGGAGGGGTGGGAAGGGAAAAAGAAAAAAATAAAAAGTGCACAACAAAAAACAAAATAAAACAAAAAAAGCAGTATAATTTTGAAAATGATGTTGAGGAGGTAGAATCAAGATAGAGGAGAAAAGGCAGGAAGTTGCCTGTTCCCCAGTTTTCTGTGAAACAACTTCAAATCAAGTCACAAAATGAATTTCAGAGTGCTAGAACCCATAAAATGATGTGGCAAAACAATTTTCTAGCTCAAGATAATTTAGAAGGGCTGTAAAAAAGGTCTATCTCACTTGAGTAAAAAGGGAATGTAATGCAATGCATGTGGTCTGTGCAAATCAGTAGGAAACTCTAAGTCCCAGTTGGGGACTAAGAACCCAGTTGGGGTTCTGAGGTCCTGGCTCAGCAGGCAAGTAGCACAGTGTGCCAGCTATGAGGCCTCCAGCCCAACTATAGCAGGTGAACTGTTAGCCTTGGAACCCCTGATGCAGAAAGTCAATGCAAGAAGCTTGGGAAAATGCCCTCTGTATCCCAGGAGCAGAGCTCAACTTTAAAAGTCATTTATTTAATAGGCTGTAAAAAGAGCAAAAATAAGATAAAAAAACGCCCCTCTATAGAAAAATGACAGGGAAGATCAAAACAAACTCAGAAAAGGACAACAATGTCAAAATGCCTACATATGAAAACTTAAAGAGAAATAAGAATTGATCTCAAGCCCCCCAAAATCTTCCTGGAAGGTCTTAAATTTTTTTTAATCAAATAAGGCAGGTAGAAAAAAGTTGGGAAAAGGAATGAGAGTGAAAAAAGCAACACCTTGGAAAAAAGAAAATAATTACTTGAAAATAGAGTTGACCAAATGGAAAAGAAAGTAAAAAAGCTAAATGAAAAAAATAATTCATTAAAAATTGGAATGGGGCAAATGGAAGATGATGACTATAACACATCAATAATCAATCAAACAAAACCAAAAGAATGAAAGATAGAAGAAAATATAAAATAACATTGAAAATAGATCCAGGAAAGATAATCTAAGAATTATTAGGCTCTGATTAGTCATGATTAAAACCATGATAAAAAAAAAGAGCCTGGGTACCATCTTTCAAACAAATATCTAGAAAGAATGCTCAGATATCCTAGAATCAAAGCGCAAAATAATAATTGAAAGGATCCATTGTTCACTGCTTGGAAGAGATCCCAAAATTAAAGTTCTCAGGAATATTATATCCAAATTCCAGAACCCTCAGGTCAAGGAGAAAATAATTCCAACAGCCAGAAATAAGCAATTCAAATATCAAGGAGTTACATTAGGATTACAAATCCTAACTTCCATATTAAAAGATTGGAGTCCTTAGAATATGATATTCCAGAAGGTAAAGAAGCTTGGATTACAACCAGGAATCAACTAGCCAGCAAAACAGCATAATTTTCAGGGAAAAAATGGACATTCAAAAAATAGGGCACTTTCAAACTTTTCTGGGTATCAAGACCAGAATTGAACAGAAACATCAATTTTCAAATACAAGACTCCAGAGAAGTGTAAAAAGGAGACTTGGCAATCACAAAATGTCAACTAGAAACAGGCGCATCAATAGGACCTCCCCATCCACAGGGAATCTATCTTTGACCTGGACTCTGTACTAGATTTCTTCCATCACAGTGGTATCCTCCTTTAGTGAACATATATATTCCTCTTTTATGTTCTCCTTCATATTTACTGTAGGAGGGTAAGTTAACAGTTGCCATGATTACCTTTTTCAAGGAATCTTGGCTAATTATGCTACATGGATAGGAGACAAGAATCCTTAAGGTGATATTTTGTTCTGCCAAATCAAATGCTTTTCATAATCAAGAAATAAACAATTTATATTCTCTACTACTTTCAGTTCATTGTAAAATGATAGATATAAGGTTCACTGATGACTATCATTTATAGAAACTTGCAAGTTCCACAATAAAAGCTATTTTGTACAGGTGTTTAAGAGTGCTGGATTTGGAATCAGGAAAGCCTGAGTTCAATCCAGCTTAGTAACTATGTGATCCTGGGCAAGTCATTTAATTTGTCTGCTTCAGTTTCATCATCTAAAATGAGGATTATAATAAAAGTACCTACATCCATGATTGTTGTGAAGCTAAAATGAGATAATATTTAAGTGTTTTGCAAATCTTAAAGAACTGGAAATAGAAGAGATGCCCATCAATTGGGAAATGGATAAACAAGTTATGGTATATGTTTGTGATGGCTTACTCTAGTACAATAAGAAATGATGAGCAGGATGATTTCAGGAAAAAACATGGAGAACAGGAACTGATGCAAAGTAAAGTAAGCATTCCCAAGAGAACAGTGCATACAAACCCAGCAATGTTGTATAATGATCAGCTCTGAATGACTTACTGTTTTAAGCAATAAAATGTTTTTAAGACAATTCCAAAGGATTTATGATGAAATATGCTATTCACTTTAAGAGAAAGAATGATGAAGTGTGAATGTAGATTTAAAGCATATTTTCTTTTTCTTTCTTTCTTTCTTTCTTTCTCTCTCTCTCTCTCTCTCTCTCTCTCTCTCTCTCTCTCTCTCTCTCTCTCTCTCTCTCTCTCTGTGTGTGTGTGTGTGTGTGTAGTGTATTTTCTTTCACAACATGACTAATGGGGAAATGTTTTGCATGGCTGCACATGTATAACCTATTTGAAATAGCTTGCCTTCTCAATAAGGGAGGAGGAGGTTAGGAAGACAATTTGGAACTCAAAATTACAAAAAGTGAATGTTAAAAATCATTTTTGCATCTAATTAGAAAGGAAAATAAGATAAATCTTATAAAAAGTATAAAAAAAGAAGAAAAATGATATCTGGTATTAATTACATAGTTTTTTAAAGCAAATAGTGTGAAGTAGAATCATGGTTTTATATTGAACCTTCTTTTTATGTTTGCTGTGTACATGGAAATGTTTTTTTTTTTTTTTTTTTTTTTTTTTTTGGTATTTAAGTTTGTGGATTTCTAAATATCTCCCTCTATCCAATGAATCATTTCTTAAAATGAAGAATAAAAAAGAGGGGGGAAAAACAATTCAGCCAAACAAATCAACTGAATTTGACAGTATACTCAATATTCTACCATCATAATCCACCACCTCTGCAAAGGGAGAGAGGTTCATTTTCTCAATTTTCCTCTAAAGCTAAGCTTCTTGCTCATTATAATTACACAGAATTGTTTTGGCTTTTTGTTCTTTCCAATTACATTGCTGCAGTCATTGTGCACATTGTTTTCCTGATCCTTCTTACTTTACTCTGTACCAGATCTTGATGTTGCAGATATTTTTACAAATGCCAGGGGATTACATGTTGCATACATAAGCACTTCTGGGAAAAGGTGCTAGGCATTAAATGCCCTTGCCTCTGAAGGATTCCAGCAACAAACCCTTGGGAACCATTCCAGTTGTGCTGGCTTTGGTCACGGTGATTTGGTGACAAAGCCATTAAGTAAAAGATGAGTCCCAATTATGTTCTGCCTCTGGAATTTGTGAGAAGATGCAGCCAATGTAACAAGAAAGGAACCATTTCCAAAGGCCAACACAGTTTTAGCTTTTAGATTTCAAACAAAAAAATGTTTGCATGTGACCCTTGAACTCACATTATACTCTATAATACATGTTATTCATGCTTTTCTTTTCATACAACACACCATCTTCTGATTTCATGCTTTTGCAGATGATGTGCCCTCCCATGCCTGAAATGGTTTCTTCTCATCTTTACCTCCTGGCTTCTTTTAAGATTCAGATCAAAAACCACTATTGCAAGCTAGTATCTTCTATATGAAATTACCCCAAACTTATCCTGTATAATATATCTTGTCTGCCCAAGGTAGTTTGCCCCGAAGACAACATATGAGCTCCTTGAGGACATAAATGGGTTCTGATCTGGCTTGGCTGAGGGAGCTCCTACACAAAGAGTTTCTTATAGTGTCGATATAGCAATCCCTCTAAATAGCCTGTGTTTTCTGCACGTAGGTACCTCAAGGGGCTATTATGAGGAAAGGGCCTTTGTGAAAGGGAAAGTATTACAGCAAGGAGAGCCCTTTAACATCCTCCTTATCCAAAGGAATTATCCAGTCCTCCTTTCTAGAGAGGAAGAGTGGTTTAATGATGGTTTTGCTTTAGAGGGTGAAGACAAGATAATAATCTAAATGACAATCAATAAAGGAAAACAAATCAAGAGATTCTTATCATTAACCTCCAAGGGCATACAGGAAGGCCATTCTCTATGCCTGGAACATACTCCCTTCATCGTTTCTGCCCATGGAAATTCTTCATTTCTCTCAAGATTCAACTTTTTACCTTTCAATGAAACCTTTCCTGAGTCACCAGTTAAAAAGAGATAAGAAGAGAAGAGACTGAATATTTGTAAAGTGCCTATTGTGTGCCAAGTGCTTTACAAATACGATTTCATTTGATCCTCACAACAATCCTGAGAGGTAAAAGCTATTAAGACTCCCATTTTGCAGCTGAGGAAACTGAGGCAGAAAGACGTAAAGTGACTTGCCCTGAATCACACCAAATTATCTGAGGCTGGGTTTGAACTGAGGTCTTTGACTCTAGGCCCTACACTTTACCCACTTTACCACTCATCTGCCCGCCTTCCTTTTATTTCTTCTCAAATTTTCCTGAAGCACTTATTCCAGATCTCTTTTTCTCATCATTCCACAACTTAGTTTGGATTTATTTGTATGTATGTCAGATCATCACGCTTTCTTCCTCCTAGGGAATATGGGTTCCTTGAGGGCCCATATATTTAAGAATATATTTAAAGATTTATTTATATATTTAAAATACTTGCATCAGCATTACCCAACCCAGGGCTTCCTACATAGTTGTTTTTGTTTGTTGTTTGTTTGTTTTTGAAGAGGACTGATGGCATCATGGTTAAATTATGTTAAATTTGTTAGTTAAAAATGTTAGCATTTTGAGATCAGGGCTGTTTTTGTTTTTCGTTGCATCGCTAGCCCTTAGCACTGTGGCACTGTGTCTGGCACATGGTAAGCACTTAACAAAAACTTGTTGACTGAAGCACTGATTGATGACTCTGACTGGGATGCTAAAGAAGATTCCTCCTCATTGAGGGCTTAGGCCAGATAACTTCTTAAGTCCTTACAGCTTTAAGAGTGTGTTTCAAAGTCATATTTTTCCTAGGAAATAATAATATATTTCTGTAGTACTTATAGACTCCAAATACTCTTCTCACAACTACATGAGCTAAAAAGGGCAGGTATTATGATTATGATTATAAATTGTTATTTCAAGTCACAACAAAAAGAAAACTTTGAAAGGTTCACCGCCAGTGATTAAAAAATTTTTAAATACAGCAAAAGCATGAAGGGTCATAAATAACACCAATGGAGAGAGTACTCATATTCATGAACTACTAATTTCTTGGAGTAAATAATTATCTTCATTTTACAGATAAGAAAACTAAGTTTTGCCCAACATCAATAGCTAGCAAGTGCTACAATTGAGATATGAACTCAAATCACTTTCTTTTAAGCCACGGGGGTCTGTCCTCTAATATCAGCTAGGCTTCCCAATGCAAAGGCAGTGAATAAACATAGTAGCTAAGTACTTTCCACAAAGTATTGCTTCCTGATGACTATCTTGTAGCTATCTACAAGATATAAATTCAGCATCCACATCTCACTCTAGGAAGACTTTCAAACTGGAAAAAAAAGTATATATGTAAATCCATTATGTCAGTTTGTTTTGCATAATGAAGTGGAAAGAAGTTGGAATAATAGAAGCCCAGAGAATATCAGGCAGTTGAAACCATTGCCTTCCAATCTTATCTGCCTTTAAGTGGATCAGATGCTCCTACCTTCACTATTTTTAGGATTTGTCTGAGATTGGTGAGCTCAATTGGTAATAGCTAAGAAGGCCAAGGTCACAAGTGTTGTCCCTCAGCTTCATTCTACTTCCAGAAAATAGCCCAAACTCAGGTCACAGACTGAACTCTAACCCTTGTCACAGATTAAACTTTAACCCAGTCATATAGATGACCTCACACCTGATGACTGCACAGGGATTCTTAACTCGGGGGTTACAAACTTCCAAAAAATATTTTGAAAATATATTTTTCACATATATTCAAATATATGTCATATATTTCAATATAATTGACTTCCTTTGTAATCCCATGTATTTCATTTTATGCATTTAAAGACATATTTCTGTGTGGGGTCCATAGGTTTCTCCAGCCTGCCAAGAGATTCCATGACACAAAGATTAAGAACCTCAGTGAAAGCTTTAGCTTGGTTTCTGTAACAAACTAAAGCCTAATTCTGGTGACAAATGTAGCTCTAATCCTGTTGACATGCTGAACCCTAACCCTGATGATTGCCTGAGCTCTAACTATAGTGATAGACTGAGTCTGAGCCTAAACTAATGGTCCTATAAATGCGGACTGACAGTGATCAAGAGCATGAGGACAGAGACTAAGAAATGGTCAAATGCCTCCCATGCCCACCAATGGCACCGTGTCCCACTGGTATGTTTCCTTGGCTCTGACACAACCAATGGATCAGTAAACACTTTGTGGTTCCAAGTCACCTCATAGAAAAGTATCTCATTGGACCCAATTCTGTGAAGCAGGGTGATACAAGGAACATTTTCCTATACAGTTCCTAAGTATAAAGAGGTAGGTATACGTCTCCCACTTCATCCCAATATTCTTTCCCCTATACATTCCTTTGATTGTGGTAGTAGCAATACCCAATGAATAAAATTAGGTTTACATTGTAGCTTAGTCTGCAACATCCTGTCTGATTTATAAGCAGACAAAGGAGTTTTTAAGGAGGTGCAATCAAGCACATGATAGCCAGTTTCCACATCCAGATTGCAGATGGTTTGATTATTCTGTGGTCTACATTTGAAACTCTGGGACTAAATCAATCAGTAGTCAGCCAATCACAGTTTGTGAAAACTAAGTGGCTTGATGCATTCGAAATTCAGAAAACCTGAGTGAGATGCCTGATTTGGATACTGATTAATTCAGTTACTTTGGGTAACTTCTGTCTTCCTCAGTTTCCTTATCTGTGTAATGGGAGTAATAATAACACTTAACTCCCATGGTAGCTAGATGGAGCTTTGAATGGAGCTCCAAGCCTGGAGTCAGGAAGACCCCCTGGGTTCAAATTTGACTATAGACACTTACTAGTCATATAACCCTGGGCAAGATTCTTAACCTTTTTGCCTCAGTTTTCTCATCTCTAAAATGAGCTGAAAAAAGAAATGGAAAACCACTTTAGTATCTTTGTCAAGAAAACCTCAAATGGTGTCACTAAGAGCCATGGTTGAAAAAAATGACTGAATAACAACTTCTCAGGATTGTTGGGAAGACCAAATGAGATAATACATATAAAGTATTTTAAAAAACTTTAAAGTGCTATATAAATGCCAGCTTTTCCTCCTCCTCTTCCTCCTCTCCTCCTTCTTTCTTCTTCCTGTTTTTCTTTTGGTTCTTGTTCTTCTCAGTACAATGGGAGAAAGAGACTCCTTTGATAGATAGTTTTAGTTTCCTGAGCACTGGCTAGATAGATAGAGTGTTTATTAAATACATACTATGTACCAGACTCAGTGCAAAGTTCTCAATGAACAAATACCAATAAACAAGACAATCTCTGCTCTAGAGGAGCTTACATTTTAATGAGATAGCACCAAAAAGGGATCTAGAAAAAGAGAAGTGGAGGGTGGGAAATTTCCCTGACATGGTGAGGAGTTTGGCAAAGAAACAGACTAGAGGCCTGCGTTCTGTCAAGGTAAGGTAAAAACTTACTTCTCAGAACTGGAATTTAGGGGCAGAGTCCAAGGTTTTGGTGGGAGGTATATGAGGATGATTAATAGAGAGCATATGGCATATGTGAAGATAGCAGGAGTTTACTAATCCCATGAGCCTCTCATATTTAGGTACTAAGGGACCTGTTTCCAACAGAATCCAAGAATAAATAATAATAGTGTATGACAGAAAGACATGTTGAGGTTTGTTCAGGAATTTCTTCATGACAATCCTGTGAGGAAAGGTAATCCCAGTGTTATTCTCTGTTTTATAGCTGAGTAAACTGAGGTGGTGAAGTGGTTTGGATGTTCAGCTAGGAGAGGACAGAGTCAGGTTTTGAACCCCAAATTTCAGACCTTGGAATTCTGGCTTCTTTTCTCTCAAATAACCCAAGTCTCGAGCTGTGCCTTAGCCCCAGAAGACAGACTAAACGAGTAGGAATGGTAAGACAATCACATTCGGGTGAGAGGACTTGAGCAGAACTCTGGAGTATCCATGAATGCACACATCTTTACCCTCTCTTTCCATTATCACCAGCTGCTTGGGAATAATATTAATTGATTCCATTATAAAAGTGTCCTACTAATTACAGGAGAAAATAGTTTTCCGTGCAAGTAGTGCTCCGAGGATAAGGCTGACATCTGGCAAGTACTGTCAGCCATGTACAGTATCTTTCAGTGCTTCTTGGTATCTATTATAAATGGAGCAAGTCTCTCCTAAGGAGATCTCCAATCTTATTGAGGAGATGAAGCATGGTAAATGCATGTGCTTATAGCTCACATCTGCCCATGGATCTGGGGCCCTTTTCTAACCAGAAAGGAAGGCTTGTGTATCATATAAACTATAGCTAAGGTGCCAAGTGGTATAAAAGATAGATTGCTGATCTTTGGAATTAGGAAGGTCTGAATTTAGATTCTACCTCAGATTCTTAGCTGGCCAAATCACTTAACTTTGGTCAGCCCCAGCTTCCTGATCTGTTAAATTATAATGGCACTTATTTCACAGGGTTGTTGTTAAGAATCAAATGAGATAACATATATAAAATGCCTTGTGAATGTAGAAATGTACACGAATGTAGAATGTAGAAAAAGGGAGGCAAAAAAGTTCTAACTTTGCCAATTACTAGCTGGATGCCTTTGGGGAAAATTGTTTCTTTTTTCAAGTACTTGTCTATAAAATGAAAAGCTTGTTCTAACCTTCAGTGCTCTAAGGTTCTGATCTTCTGTGTTTTGCATTCCAGTGTTTCATGTTTCAAGGCTTCTACCCTTTCTAACATCAATATGCTATGTCCCTTCAAGTCCTAACATTACATGATAAATGGTGAACGTCATAGCAAGTGTGACTACCCAAGAGCAACAATTCCCAGCTCTCATTTTGCTTCAGCCTCATATGTGTCTCCTGTTATCTCTCAAAGTGTCATAAAAATCTCAAACCCAATTAATGTTAAGGTACTTTAATTTACACCCTAACAGCCATCTTGCACATGTCTGCTGTTGGATAAAAGAGATCCAGTGAGAGATCATGAAAAGACTAAGCGTAGCCTACTCCCCTCTGCTGGAAGAACATCTTGAACCAAGCACATGACCTGTTTGGAGTACCAAGATTTTCTTTTTCCTTAACATATTTGCTTTATATGATAAAAACCTCCTTTTGAATGTCTCAATAGCTAATTTCACTTAGTAAATTGGTCAACAAGGTGCCTACTATGTACTAAACACTATGCTAAGAGTTGGGAATATGAAACGAGGCAAAAGCTGTTCTTAAGGAGGAGACAACATGCAAAAAGCTATATACAAACAAGATACACTATTATAAATTGGAAATAGTCTCAGAAGGAAGGCATTAAGATTAAAGAGAACTAGACATATATAGGGATAGGGACTGAACTTATATTTTCTTAGTGGGGAACTCCTTTTACCAAGGGCAGTTAGGTGGAATAGTGGATAGAATGCTAGCCTGGAGTCCAAAGGGTATGAGTTCAAATTTGACCTCAGACATTTAGAATAAAAATGACATCAATGTGTTGGGGTCAAGGTACAATGTGTTGAGAGTGGTTGAGCAGACCAACATGAGCTTGGAAGGCTCTATCACAACTTGGGCACAAATAGTCCTTAGACACTAGTTGTATGAACCTGGGCAAGTAACTTTACCCTATTTGCCTCGGTTTCTTTGTAAAACAAACTAGAGAAAGAAGTGACAAACAACTCTGTATCTTTCTTAAGAAAATTCTAGAATAATTCAGGGCAATTCCAATATTCTTATGATGGAGATAGCTATCTACATTCAGAAAGAGGACTATGAGGAGTGAATGTGGATCACAACATAGTATTTTCACCATTTTTGTTGTTTACTTGATTTTTGTTTTCTTTCTCATTATTTCCCCTTTTGATCTGATTTTTCTTGGGTAGCATAATTGTGGAAATATGTATATAAGATTTGTACATGTTTAATATATATTGGATTACTTGCTGTCTAAGAGAAGGGGTGAGGGGAAGAGAGGGAGAAAAAATTTGGAACTCAAGGTTTTGCAGAGGTGAATGTTGAAAATTATCTTTACATGTATTTTGGAAATAAAAATCAAAAAGAAAAAGAAAAAAGAAAATCCTAGAAGTGGTCACAAAGAATAGAGGAAATATAGCTAAACAACTATCCTTTTACTAGGGTAGATCAATATCTTCACATCAACTTAGAGTCTCAGAGAGTTGCCTAGAACTCTGAGAACTTAATTGATCTGCTGCAGGGTCACTGAGGCAGCATGTGTCAGGAACAGATCTTGAATTTGGATGTTTCTGGGTTCAAGGCCAGTTGTCTTCACACCATGCCATCCTAGCTTATTAATTTAATTAAAATATCATAACCTTTCAGTCCTTCTCTTTGAATTTCCATTAGAATTCTTGGTTTATACATTCTCTTTCACTTTTTCTCTTGTCTTATGGTAGTTAAACCATATTCTGTTTTCTTAGTTCTGCTTTCCTTCTTTGGCTCATTTCATCAATCTAGTCCCTTAATATTTTTCATATCTGTATTATTACTAGTAATAGTAATTGTCAGTATTAATTGGTTTCTACTGTTCCATTATTATAATATATTCAATATTTCCTATATTGTTAGATATTTAGGTTATTTCCAATTTTTTCATTTACAAATAATCTTGGAGGAGATGGTAGGTGGCAACTGATATCCATACTTGTGATTTTATTTGTGTATTACTTCTAAAAACCCCTATTTGTCATTGAAAGCCCTTCAAAATCTGGTTCTAATCTACCTTTCCAGTTTTATTACACATAACTTCTCTTCATGCTTCTTCCTGTGGTTAAGCCAAAGTGGACTTCTATGGCCTCTCATAGACATCACTTGTCTTCTGTCTCCATCCACAGCCTGGAATGTACTCTCTTCTCACTTCCACTTCCCAAAAATTCTGTCTCCTGTAAGGTTTCCCTTATTTGTCATCTTCTATAGTAAGATCGTCTTGATCCTCCCAGCTATTATAGACTTCAATCCCCAACCCCAGACACCACCTCTAATGTGTATGTGTGTGTGTGTGTGTGTATTCAGTCATTTTTCAATCATATCTCTTCCTGACTCCATTTTGGAATTTTCTTGGCAAAAATGCTGGTATGGTTTCTCATTTCCTTCTCAATTACAGATGAGGAAACCAAAGCAAGTAGGTTTAAGTAACTTGTCCAGGATCATATAGCTAGTAAGTATTTGAGTCTAGATTATAACTCAGAAAAATAAGTCTTCCTGATTCCAGGCATATCATTCTATATACTGAGCCACCTTGCTGTATATTTATATATACATTTTATATATAAAATATATATGTATATACATACACACTATATATATATATATATATATATATATATATATATATATATATATATACCCTCATGCATATACAATGTGTGAATATATACAATCAAAAATATGTGTATATATGCACATGTATGCATGTGTTTCTGCATGTGTATATATTCATATATATCTGTATTCTTATGAAATTAAACCTAAGTCCTATAAGACAGGATTGTATATAAATATATGTTCATATATATAATATGTATTTTTATGAAGTTAAATGCTAGCTCCTATAAGACAGTTCTCTTGGTTCATACATCCACTACTCTAGTTCAATTCTTTATCACTCTTCTCCTGGGGTATTCCAGTAGACTCCTAGTTAGTCTTCCTGCCTTAAGTTTTGCCTTACTCCAAACCATCTTCCATACAGCTGCCAATGTGGTCTTCCTAAAACCAAAGTCTGACAGCACTTAGAACCTGGCAATCTATAAATATTTATTGATTGACATAAAGATATAAAAAAAGTTTGGAAGAGGAAAAAAGTGATTAAATCTGTTTAGAACAGGTTGATTTTGAGATTCCTAAATTAGAATATTCAGTTTGCATATCAAATTGGATATCCAGTTTGAAATGTCCAGTACAAAGTTAGGAGGGTGGGGTTTGGAGTTAATTAGTAAGAATGGTGATATAGATTTGGGAATCACCTGCATAGAGATAGATAAATCCACAGTAAACTAATGTTACTAGGAAAGGAGAAGAGAGTGCTCTGCCCACAATTACAAGGTAGAATTCTGATGAGGACCCATCAGAGGAGACTGAGAAGGAACAGTGAAACAGATAGAAGCAGATCCAAGGGAGATCAGTGTCATAAAAACCCTCAGAAGGATAAAGGACAGGAGGAGAGTGCCAAATGATGCAGAGATCTAGAAGGATGGAGAGGGAGAAAAGACCATCACATCTGCCAATTAAGAGATCAGTGGTAACTCTAGAGACACAGTAATTTTAGCTAAGTGATGAGGTCAGAACCTTGGCTGCTAAAAGGTCGAGGAGTGAGTGAGAAGACAGGAGAAGTTAAAACAGTTTTTCCTAGGAGTGTGGTTTTGAAAAACACAGAGAGATAAAGAGGATGATAGCTGGAGGATATGGTAGAGTTATTTATTAGGCAACAAGGAAGGAATGAATATAACAATAACAATGTAGCACAGCGAGGTTTTTGCAAAATCTTTTATGTACGCTATCTTATTTGAGCCTTACAACACTCCTGAGAGGTAAGTGCTTTTATTATCCTCATTTTGCAGATGAGGAAACTGAGGCTGAGAGAAGTAATTTGACTTTCCCAGGGCCATACAACTAGCAAGTGTCAAATTCTTGTCTTCTTGATGCCAAATTCAGGACATTTTCAGTGGTGACACTTAGGTGCTTGTATGCAGGGAGAGCATGAAGCATCCAGGGCAATCAGCTGGAGGAGATGGGATCAAAGATATTGAGAGAAATGAAGAGAAGGACCATCTCTTCAATAGGTACTGGAATAAAGTAGAAGAGGAAAAGAAAGATTTTTAAGGGTTGTTTTAGACATAGAGGAAGGAAGAAGAGGGAGATGAGAATAAATAATTTCTCTTTTTTCAGTTAAGTATGAAGCAAAGTCCCTAGCAGCCAAGGAGAGAGGGGAGAGACTTGAGGCAGAAAGATTGACCAGTTGCAAGGTACAAGACAAACTCACAAAGTGGGAGATGGTCATTGTACACCAGTAGAGAATCTTTGTAGAATGGCCTTCACTCAAGCTTCCTCTCACCCCCATTCTCTCTCTCATTAATGCTGCTTTGTAACTGATTGGTCAGAAAGGCTTGTAAGGAGATGAGTATATAATAATGACAGCAAAACAACCTCGTGGTCACCATAGAAAAGTTGCTGAGATGAAGGGCCCTGAAGCAGAGAACCCCTTGATTTAAGGAGGATGGATTAAAAATCTGCACCTCCCAAAGAAATATATTTTCTAAGCCATCTGTTAATGTCCATTGGGTGTTTTCCATTATCAAATGTCATGTTGCACAGTAAGGACAAGGACGGCAATCTATCTTTGCACAGAAAGCAGAGAAACACACAAATAATTGTTCTTGCCTCTCTTTGCTTCTCTCATGTCATTGTACTAGAACCGTCAAAGGGGAGAGGATCCAGCCTTTAAGCAAAGTGTCTTCTGTTTCTGGCCAGACAAGGACCGGTTTCATCTGTCATGATTATCTTTTAGCAATGTAAACTTCCTGATTTTTTTCCTCGATATTCACAGAGATGAGTAGGGAACCCTATTATAGCACCTGTTCTTCTGAGGAAATGTAAGGACGGAATATTCTCTTCCTTGGGTATTTTCTCTTGTCAGAAGGATGCACACAAGGCTCACATATGTACTGTAGATGTGAGAAAGTGAAAAATGGTGGAAGACCAGGGTTTGAGTCTAGTATCTTAACTCACTAGAAGCATATCTGTGGACAAGTCACTTAGTCATTCTGACTTTCAGTCTCCTCTTCATTTTATAGAGGAGCACTGGACTAAAAGATCTTTAAGGTTCATAGAACTAGAAAATACTGAAGCCCAGGTGAGAAAGAGGTCCTAGGTGTTTTTGAGGTCCAGTTCTCCAGGCCACATGGTCCATGTGAGTGATCTGACTGGAATTACAAAAAAAAAAATGTCTGGTCTACAGGAACTTCTCTCAGATCACCAGCACTAGGAGCCTTTAATAGATAGATACAGTCTCTGAGAAGGGGGTACTCTGCCCCTGCTTCATGCCTCTGCTCTGCTGGCTCTCATCATATTGTGGAGGTGGTTTTCACTAAGTGTGTAGCCACATTGTTCAAATGCCAAATGTGATTTGCTTAAATGACTATTTTATGGAGAACTCATACAAGGCAAGTGTTCCCATGGAGGGCAGAAGCAGCAATACAAGGACACTCAAGGTCTCTCTGATGAACTCTAGAATCTATTGTGAGACATGGGAGACACTGGCACAAGACTACCCAAATGGCAATCTACATCAAAAAAGCTGCTGTGCTCTATAAGCAAAGAACTGTAGTAGCTCAATAGAAATGTGAGATGCACCCATTTAGAGACATCTCCACTTCGAGCTTGTATTGGTCTGGTCAGCCATAGTTGGAGACACTATGTCAGAATGTCATTTTGGTCCTCTTCAAGTATGAAGGACAATGGTGTGTGTGTGTGTGTGTGTGTGTGTGTGTGTGTGTGTGTGTGTGTGCCTGTTATTTCTATTCTTTCAAGTGCATGTACTGTTGGGGATCAAGACTGTTTTCTCACTGACAGCAATGGAATAAAAGTTGTAGTTTCAAGGAGAAAAGGTGATTTGCTTCAAGGAATCAAAGCAATGCCAGGAATTGTTGACTCGGGTATCCTGGCAACATATTCTGGATGTCTGGATAAGGAGTCAGGTGCTTTGTAGACCTGAGAATGGGAATGCAGATTTTTTTCAGGGGTGTCTAAGGCTCCAGGTGTTCACAGTTCTATCTAATACCTTCAGACAGAGGTGGGATGAGCTGTTCACATGCCTGTCAATACAGTCCAGCCAAGCTAGTTGCTAGAGGGGATCAGCAACACTATCCTCTCCAGACCTTATAAAGGGGGCTGGCCACAGATGACACACAGCTTTTGCTTTGAAATGGACTAAAAGACTCCTTTTTTTTTTTTTTTGGGTCCCAATTAATAATGACAAGGGAGTATATTCTCCTGCTCAGTATTGTGAGCTGTGGGTTCTTCTCCAGGAAACAGAGCAGTTATCTGTCTACTAGGAATGATTTCTATGCATGACAGAATAGAGAGATGGTGTGGTATCCAATGGAAAGTAAGCTGATGTGGAGTCAAAAAAAGCTAGGTTTGAATCAAATCTTTAGTACCTAAGCAGTCACTTTGGACAAGCTGTTGCCCCTCAGTTTCCAAATTTGTAAATGGAATGGTTTGGACTAAAGTCTCTTCTTGCTGTAGTTGAGGGGAAGTTTGAAGAATGACATTATTGCTGCCTTCCAATAGCTGAGGGACTGGCAAATGAATGAGGGAAAACCCTTGTTCTGTATGACCCTAGAGGGAAGAATTAGGACCAAGCCAGGAAAATGACAGAAACATATTTTGATTCAATTATTTAACCCAATAAAAATTTATTAACTGTCTAAAATGTTCAAGGTCCAATGCTGAGCCCTGGATCTGGAAAGATGGAAAATGACATAAACTGCTCTGAAAGAATCTATATTCTATTAGGAGGATTAAAACACAGAGACAGATAGGAATGACATATAGATTGGGGAGTTATCAGCTCAGAGGTGATTGATGAACCTATTGGATTAGAGGAGACCAACAGGAGGAGAAATTAACCAAAAACAATAATTTGGAAAAGGAACACTCTACTTGGTAAATGAGATAATGGCAAATGAAGGAATCACAGAAAATGCTTTAGAATAATTTGAATTGCTAGAAAACCCTTCGTCCTAGGTAGAGGGACAGCCAAGTTTTTAATGGGGAAGCCCTGAGCAGGGCCTTGAAAGAAAAGGCTTTCAATAGATAGAAATAACAATTGAATATATTATTGATATGGGAGATGATTTGCATGAAAGCAGTCAAATCAATAAACATTTATTAGTGTGTACTAATTATGACATCTTGTATATTATTGATTAATGCCAAAAACTGTATAAAGTGCTAGGAATACAAATACAAGCGAAAACAAAACAAAACAAAACAGACAATACCTGCCCTCAAGGAGCTTACATCCTGAGGAAGAAGGGAAAAGTACAGGGAGAAAGGGATACCTGAGCAAGGGTATCATGACAGAGCTGGTCTGGGTCCTTCCTCAAAATGGAGTTTGGAAGGAACTCATCAATGATAAAAGAGGACACGAGGGTGAGGGTGAGGGAAGAAGACAGCTGAGCCACAGGAAGAGTGAAAGATGACAAAAAATAACAGGATTAGATGGAGAAACATCTGATCAGCTGGCACAGAATATGAGAAAGTAAAAAGGATTCAATAAGTCTGCAAGAGTGAACTAGACTCAGATTGTAGAGGGAGGGCCTCAAATGTCAAAGAAATTTGTAATTTATTCTAGGATCGGCAATGAGCCAAAGAAGGATTCTGATCAGGGAGTGCCATGGCAAAGAACCAATGGGGAAGAGGAGGGAGACTGCAGGCTGGGAGATTTAATTAAGGTTCTATTACACTGCTCCAGACAAGAGGCAATAAAGGCCTGACCCTGCTTGGTGGTTATGGGAGAGGAAAAGAGGGAAGGGATTTGAGAGAGGTAGAAGAAGCATTGTTTAGTGGACAGAAGGGGAGCAGGGAGAAGGGAGAGGTACAAATAGCTCATAGGTTTGAGGCTAACAGTTGTATCATCAAAACTAAAGGAAACATGGAGTCAGGGCAGGTTTTCGGAGGAAGATGAAGGGTCCCATTTTAGAGACTTGAGTATGAGGTATTGACAGAATCTACACTTCCTGAGAGGGAGGACTTTTGCTCTTTGGTCTTTGTATTCTCAACATCCAGTCCTGTTCTTTCACATACTAATAAATGCTTGTTGATAAGAAATCGGCTGGCGGTATATCTTGGGGGAGCCATGTAATAGCAGTCATTTGAAGATGTGGGGGTGGAGTTAAAGGGAGAGAGATTAGCTCTGGATATATAGATTGGAAAGTTATCAGCGTGGAGGTGATTGATGAACCCATGGGAATAGAGGAGAACAGGAAGAAAAATTGACCAGAAACAATAATTGGGGGAAGGGCACCCAGACTTGGAGCTTGAGACAAAAGATGAGATTTCATTAATGTTGGAAAATGGAATCATTTGCTTCAAGGGTAGAGAGTTCCTTCTTAGTGGAAATATTCTGGAAAATGACTGTTAATGTTCCTATGGAACAGGTTTCTGAACTGAATGGGAGGCTGGACTAGATGCCTTCTAGTTCTGAAAGTCTACAATTTTATTCCTACTTGGGAACAGTAGGATTAATTTGGACAAAAATCCATTCCCTTTTTACACTCCTGTATCCTGGGCTTGCCTTCAGGTCCTGCCCTCCCTCAAGGGCTCCCTGAGGAGCTGATGGGACAGAGATGAAGAATAATTCAATGGAAAGTCTAAGCAAATCCACTCCTCCTTTCTGTCCTATTCAGCTCCAATCCTTATATTAAATGGAGAAGGTCCCCTTCCCCTTCTCCCAGTAAAAGCAAAAAGCCTGAAGAAGCTATTACTGAGATTAACAATCAGGGACAGAGATAGGGTAAAAGGGCTGTGTGTCTGTGGGGATAACTGCATAGGACAGCAGTTTTGCTTTATTTAGTCATTTCAGTCATGTTCAACTCTTCATGACCTCATTTGGGGTTTCTTGGCAAAAATACTGGAGTGATTTGTCATTTCCTTCTTTAACTCATTTTACATATAAGGAAATAGGTAAACAGGGTGAAATGACTTGTCCAGAGTCACACTGCTAGTAAATGCTTGAAGCCAGATTTGAATTCAGAAAGAGAAGTCTTCTCAACTCTAAGTCCAGTATTCTATGCACTGTATCACCTATATACTCTATCTGTAAAAGGAGAGATTTGGACAAAAAGACCTTTAGGGCTCACTTCCCACTCTAAATTCAAGATCTGATGATCTGCTAAATCACACAGATAGGACGCAATCTTCATTGGTAGAGAGGATTCCCATGCTAGGAGTCTTCATACTATACAATCACATTGTGTATTATACACATTTAGTGTTTAATATTTTGAAGCACTCTCCTAGAATCAAAGAATGTCAAAACTGGAAAAGCCTCAACATTTAGGATGATAGATAGAACATAGACTCTTAAGAGTTTAAAGTGACTTGGCACATAGTAGATTATTAAAAATTATTGATTGATTGAATATTTATTGATTGATTGACTGAATATAGTGTAACCTTAGATGGGACCTTAGAACATGGAATGTCAGAACCTACAGACTATCTAATACAACCTCTTCACTTTCTAGTTAAGGAAACAGAGGCACAAAGAGTTAAATGAGCCTGGACATGAATCTAAGTTTCCTGACTCTGAACCTAATACATAGATGCCTTGTATATGGATACTTAGTATACAGAAGATTTGGTAATTCCTTTTACTGTCTGCTGAGGCTTATAACTTCTTTCTAAAGCCAAATAGATTTTATTTTTCCTCTTTAGTTTAGGCTACTATTATGGAATCACCCCTTTTTCCGCCTTCCACCCCCCTTCATGGTATGGACTGGGCAATATAATCTTATTTTAAAGATGATCCTGGAAGAGAAGATTGACTGTGTGCTATGAAAATAGGGTGGGAAGTTCTTTCTGAGGAATGGTTGGCCGTGATTAATGGCGCCAGGGCCAGTCAGGCTGATTTTGATGGATTGTATGCTGACAATCTCGTCCTTCTGACCAGGGCAGGCCCAGGAAATCTTAATGCTAATTTTAAGGTGGAGGAAGATTGGCCAGCTTTCTTCCGCTTTCCCTCAGTTCTCCTCCAAGTAATTGAGCTGTTTATCATGGTGGGGATGATAGTTAAGGGAGGTCTGCAGATATCTGATCAACTCAGTAATGACCTGTCCAAGAGACTATTGACCAATTCTGGTCATCTTCTCCTGGCTTTTGGTTGGCTTTCTTCTGGAAAGAGCCCCTGCAGCATTTCTGGAAGATTTCCTCCTTCCTGTCATCTGTCTGTCAAATGGTGAAAATAATTTCTTCCCTAAAAGTCTCAATATACAACCAAGACCAAGGAGAACAAGAGGAACTTTGTTTTTAAGAAAAAGTTTGCCTTTCTTCCATTTCCAAACAATATTGGGGGAAAAAAGTAAAATTTTTTTAAAAATTAAAAAAATTAAAATGCAATCAGTAAATTAAAAAACAAACAAACAACACAAAATTTCTTAGGAGTTGAAAGGGACCTAGAAGCCCTTTTAACTTTCAGAGTATCTGGGTGGTATAATGGATACAGCTTTGGGCTTGGAGTCAGGCAGACCTGGCTTTCTATTTCAGACACTTAGTTGTCTGACCTTTTAGAACCCACTTAACATTTTTTTGAGCCTCAGTTTTCTTTTTTGTAGAATGGAGCCAGTAATGGTATCTCAGAAGGACCAGATGAACACATGCACATGCATGCATTCAAATGCATATGTATCTATATACCTCTCCACAAAGTTACATCTTGATGCACTTAAAACTGTACTAAATGCTGTTTATATACACTCATTCATACACACAAACACAATACCCACAAACACGCACAAATACATGTATACACATACTTGTTGTTCATTCTTTGTTCTTAAAGAAGACCCCTGACATCTTGATTTGCACATGAATTGGATTTGAATGAAGCTGAACTGTGCAAAATATAGATATGCTTGTTGTCATTTTTGTCATTCAGTCATTTTCAGTCGAGCCCAACTCTTCAAGGATGCATTTGGGGTTTTCTTGGCAAAGATATTGGAGTGATTTGCCATTTCCTTCTCCAGCTCATTTTTATAGATGAGGAATTTAAGGCAAACAGAATCATACAGCTAGTAAGTATTGGAGGCTCATCTTCTTGACTCCAGGTCTGGCACTCTATCTACTGTACTGTCTAACTGCCCATAATTTATAATCTTATGTATTTTATTTTAGACATTTAAAAGTACCATTCTGAGAAAGAGTCCATAGGTTTCCTCAACTGTCAATGGCCCCAGGACACCCATAACATTAAGAATACTTGTTAAAGAGACATAGGTCACCAAAATAAATGCATATATTTTCCTCCCAATGCACCGTTCTCTCCTCCCTCAAAATTTATGGAAATATTTCACCTCTGCCTGATTCACAAAATGACCATGAAAATGAAATAAGACAAGTGTGTTAGTGAAAAATACACCAGGCTCAGAGTCAGAAGAACTGGATTCATGTCACTTAATTCTTTGGGCTTCAGTTTTCTTACAGGCAAAATGAAGTGGTTGGAATAATTAATCTCTAAACCCTAACACTGAGTTCTAAGGTAGCATCTAAGGTGGTAGTGTTGTTTGTTCTTTGTTTGGAAGAGGACCAAGGATATCACAGGGTCACATTTTGACTCATGTGTGAACTTGATTTAAGGGAGGCAATGTTGCACAAAGTCATCAGCCTTTCTCTTCCAGAGTCATCAAAGTCCAGGGCAGGACCAAAAAACAATCAAGATGACCAAAGAAAGTCTGGGATGTAGGGGATGATCCTGATGTCTTCAGTGTCTGACCAAGCACTAAGCACTCCATAGTGCTTGGAACAAATGATTCTCATTCACCCATTCCATGGGGAAGTCTTCACATACATGGAGACATGTACAGAGGTACTCTCCTAACACACTGACAGGTTTGAAGTCTGATGGTTACTTTCAACTGGTTTACTCCATCTACTAAGGTGCTTTACTGCTGTGTGGCTGCTGCACATGCTAGGGCTTCTTGGAGCCGTAGGGGAGAATTAGACGATGGTAGACACCACAGGTAGATGAGTAGTCCTGAAAGGGCTTGGCAAACCCTCGCACCAGAAAGGCTAGTTCTACCCCAAAGTAAGTTCTATGGACTATCAATCAATCAATGACAGTTTGTTAACCACCTACTATGTTTTAATTCTAACACTCATTTAAAAGCCTCTTCCAACTCTTACAAACATTTTTGCACATGTGGGTCTTTGCCTCTCTTTTGTTATCTCTTTAGGATATAAATCCAGTAGTGTCACTGGTGGATTAAAGAGTATGCACCATTTTATGACCCTTTGGGCATAATTCTAAATTGTTCTCCAAAATGGTTGGATTATTTCACAACTCTACCAACAATGTAGTATCCGGCATCCCCTCCAACATTCATCATTATCTTTTTCTGTCATTTTAGCCAATCTGAGAGGTATGTAGGGGTACCTTAGAGTTGTCATAATTTGCATTTCTCTAATTAATAGTGATTTCAAGCATTTTTATCAGATGACTATAAATGGTTTTAATTTCTTCATTTGTTCATATCCTTTGACCATTTATCAGATGGAAAATTGACACACCCCTTCCAACTCCTAAGGGTTTGTACTATATGTTCTCCTTACCATTCTAAGTATTAAGGTGCTTTTGAATGTTGACATACTCGGATTCTATGAGAGTGCCTCAAAGTTTGTTGTTGTATTTGAGTTGTTTCAGTCTTCATGTCTCCATTTGGGTTTTTTTGGACAAAGATTTGTCATTTCCTTTTCCAACTTATATCTTCCTGATTCTAAGCCCAGTGCTACATCTACTGTGTTACCTGTTCCCACTTGAAAGTATTAATCTCTCCCCCCACCCTGTCTTTGTCTCTCTGTTTTTTCTGTCTCTTTTTGACTCTCCCTTCCTCTACCTCTCTCTCTTTTTGTTTCTCTCTGTCTGTCTCTCTCTGTCTCTCCTTCCCTTCATTTCTCTCTCCCTCTATTTTTCTCTTTCCACATATATGTATATATAAAAATATAAATTAGCCTATATGTTAAACTCCCTTCTTATTGCTCTCTCTCTCTCTCTCTCTCTCTCTCTCTCTCTCTCTCTCTCTCTCTCTATATATATATATATATATATATATATGTATGTATATGTGTTTACACACATATATGAAAGATCTGTGATTTCTACAGCATGAAGACTCCTAGAATGGGAACTGCATCTACCAGTCATGACTGTATCCTCTTTTAGCAGATCCCTGAATCATGGATTTAGAGTGGGAAGTGATCCCTTGAGGTATTTTTTGTCCAAATACCTCCTTTTTCACATGAGAAAATTGGGGCCCAGAAGATTTTGAGGCGATTGTTCAGGGTCACATAGCTAGTATTTTATAAAACTAGGATTTGAATACAAATTCCCTGACTCCAAGTTCAATACTTTCCCTGCATACCACTAACCCTAATCTTAGGGAATGATTTGAGGCACACAGAGGTTAAATGACTTGCCCAGCTTTCTACAGCTACTAAATATCTAAGGCAGTGTTTGTACCCTGGTCTTCCTGATTCTAAGCTCAGTACTCTACCCACTGTACCTACTGCCTTTATATGAATGTAGCTTGTAGTGATAGTTGTTATCTAAAAGGATCTTTGGATTGCATACAGATTCCAAATGATGTAAACAGTTAATGGTGTTTCCTGGGATATTTAGAAGATAAGGGCAAGCAGATGCTAAAGTGGCCTTGGAGTCAGGATGACATGGATTTGAATACTGGATAAGATACTTATTAATTATGTGATTCTGGATGAATTACATAAGGTCTTCCAGTCTCAGTTTCCTCCGCTGTAAAATGGGAATAATAATAGCATCTACCTTATAGAGTTGTAAGGACTAAATAAGACAACATATGTAAAGCACTTTGCAAGCCTTCAAAAACTATATAAATGTTCTTGTTGTTATCAGGGCTTGATTCATTGTTTTGTTGGTTACCTAGACTTAAGGAGGTGAAAGGGAAAATGTTTTTAAAAAGCAGATTAAATTTAAAATTAAGGATGCCTCTATTGTCCATCTCAATAAGGAAAAAGAAATAGATTATCCTGTGACAATCACAGGGGATGGCAATTCTCTCTCTTAGTCACTGACTGCAAGATTCTTGTCAGAGTCCTCCTTAATAAGCTGATCCTTCACCTGGAAGAGTGTTGTTTACCTGAGAGCCCGGTGGCTTCAGAAAGGGCTAAGGAATGGCTGATATGGTATTTGCTGCCCAATGACTCTAGGAGAAATTCCAGGAGAAGGTTAAATCTTATCTGGATCTTCAGCCCATCTCTACCCAAGGCTGCCCTGAATGGGGCAAGAAATCATACAGGTGACCCTTCTGGTCTACTTGTCCATAGTGTACAATTCAGAGCTTTTGCACTGATTATTTTTTGATCCACATAGAACCCAGTAGGGCAGGTAGTGGGGACAGTTTATAAACTAGCCAATTACTCAGTTGGTCAACAAATTTACATACAAAGTACTTATTATGGGGATACATAGAAAGGCAAAAATATGGTCTCTGTTTTCAAAGAGTGTACATTCTAACTGGGAAGCAACATGTAAATTATGATGCATGTATGGTATATAGATGTATATTTATACATGTATATATAATGTGTTTATACACACACACACACACACACACATATATATATATATACATGTATACATGGAAAGAAAGGAGAGAGAGACACAGAGAGAAAGAGAGAGACAGAGAGAGAGAAGAGGGAGAGAGAAGAAAAAGGAGAGGGAAAGGGAGAAGGGAAGGGAGAGGGAGAGGAAGAGAAGAAAAGGAGAGAGAGGAGGAGAAAGAAAGGAGAGAAGGGGGAGAGGAAAGAGAGAGACAGAGAGGAAAAGGAGAAATAGAGAGAGGGGAATGAGAGAGAGAGAGATAGAGACACATAGACAGATAGAGAGAAAAGGATGAAGGAAGGGAGAAAGAGGGAAAGGAGAGAGAGGAGAGGTAGAGGAGAGAGAGGAGAAAAGAGAGAGGGGGAAGGAGAGAGAAATACAGAGAGACAGAGAGGGAAAGGAGGGGGAGAGAGATAAGAGAAGGATGGAAGGGAGAGAGGAAGAGAAAGAAGGAAAAGGAGAAAAGGAGGAAGAGAGAGAAAGAGGAGAGGAGTGAAAGAGAGGGAGAGGAAAGAGAGAGGAGAGGGGAGGAAGGATATGGAAAGGGGGAGAGAGAAAAAGAGAGAAGAAGAAAATGATATCTAGCATTTATATAATGTTTTAAAGTTTACAAAATATTTTGCAAATATCATCTGATTTTTATCCTTATAATATATCTGAGAGGTAGGTACTATTATTTCTATTTTACAGATGAAGAAACCAAGACAGATTACAATAAAGTGGCTTACTGAGGGTCATGGAGCTGGTGAATGTCTGAGGCTAGATTTGAACTTGGGTTTATTCTAACTTCAGAACCAGTGCTCTACTTACTGAGCTACCAAGTTGCTTCTACTAGGTACTATCACCTTGTGGGGGGAGGGGGCTCCTGCAAAAAAAGCCTTCTACAGAGGTGAGATCTGAGGTGGATCTTAAAGGAATGGGAAAACTAAAAGACAAAAGTGTAGAAGCAGACTATTCTAAGTAAAGGGGGCCTTTTGCAAGTGGAAAGGTGAGGAGAAGGGAAATAGTAATAATAATAATAACAAAAACAATATACTACTATTACAAAAATAGTAACAATTAGTTAGCATTTATAAAGCACCTATTATTCCAGGCATTGTGTTAAATGCTTTACGAATATTATTTCATTTACTATGTTTCAAAGAATTGCAAGTAAGCCGTTATATATGGATCCTAGACTGTGTGAAGGGTAATAAAGTATAAGCAAGGTAGAAAGGAGCCAGGGGATGAAGACTTGAAATAAAAGCCAAACAGAAGATTTTATATTTTATCCCAGAGGTAACAGGGAGCTACTGAAGCTCACTGAGCAGGGGGCTGACATGGTCAGATATGTACTTTAGAAACATCATTTTGTCAGATGACTGGTCCATGGTTTGAGTGAGGAGAGACTGGAGGTAGGGAAGCCAGTTAGAAGGCCATTGCAGTAATCCAGACACCCCAGGATGAAGGTATTTATGAACATTGGGAAGGGGGTATTTAAGTGATATTATGAAGGTACAAATGATAAGAACTGGCAATAGATTTGATATGAGGGTGAATGTGAGGGAGGAGCTGAGGATGGTATCTGGAAGGATGGTGATGTCCTAGACAGTAACAGGGAATTTGGGGAAGAAGGATAATGAATCCTGTTTTGGGGATGTTGAATTTGAGATGCCTCTGGGCCATCCAATTCAATCCAAAGGGCCCTTTAATGAAGATGAAGTTAAAATGACTTGTCCATAGTCCCACCATTTAGTAAGTAGCAGAGCTGAGGCCTTTTGGTTTCATGTCAAGTGTTCTTTCCATTGTAATATAAAAGTTTCCTTTTTTCCCTCTCATTCCTGCCCTCCCCAGGCATTCACTATTCAATTAATTTAATTCTTTGGCAAACCCCATGATGTCTTTAATAAAAACACCAACATTCTTCCCAAAGCATCCAAGCTGGGGCCTGGCTGGACAGGGAGGCCCCCATATCAAGCGGTCCAGAGCTTGGGAGGCACTAACCTTGGGGATGGGGTGAGGGAGAAGACTTACTGGAGCAGGTGATTTTGATGGACATGTAGTCTCGACTACAGTCCTTCTTGTAGTGACAGCGTAGCCAGTTCAGCAGGCACAGCCCGTTGTCACACTGCAGCTCCTCCTTCTTACACGGAAGGATGCTCTGCTCATCTGAAGGACAGAGAAACAAAAACAGTGGCTTTTAATCCCTCTGCTTAACTGGAAAATCACAGAACATCAGAATGGCGGTCATGGATTATCAGAGCTGGCTGGTTGTGAGGGATCATCCAGTACCAGCTCCTGACTTTACAGATGAAGAAACTGAGTCTCAGAGTGATTAAATCACTCACCCAAAGTGACACAGCTATCACATATCAGACTTAGACCCCGAGTTTGTTCCAACTCCCAGGCTAGCTCATGCTTTGTACCATGCTGGCTCCTTCTGAACCCTGTATCCCTCATCTGGTACAGTCCAGTGTCGTGGCTCCCCCAGATTGAGTTCCAAGAAATTTGTGACTCAAGCACATCACCCTATTGCTTCTTTCTCTGCTTCAGCATTAGCTACCCTCCATTCTAGAAACATTCTTCCCTCATCTCAGCCTTTTACTTTTCCTAGCTTCCTTTCAAGATTCAACTCAAATCCTGCCTCAATAGGAGAAGGAGATCCTTCTTGGTCTTCTCCAAGCTGGCAGTATCTTCCCCTTCTCCTTGGAAAGGGGACTTTGGTTTGGGCATAGGAATAAACCAGCTATGAATTTTTTGCTGAATAAGGTCTGGACTCCAACAACATGTTGGCCAAATTTACTTGGGTGTCTAAGAGAATATGATCTGGTTACTACATAGAAGTTAAATCTAGTCATGACTAATCCTATGATGATAAATACCCTAGCACCATATTCTTTTCTCCCCCTATTTCTCCCTCCCTCCCTTCCTCCCCTTCTTTCTTTTCTCTCTCCTTCCTTTTTTTCTTCCTCCCTCTTTCTCCCTTCCTCCTTCCTACCTTCTCTCTGTCTCTGTCTCTGTCTCTCACACACACTCATACTCACACACTCACAATGAGCTCTTTAAGCCATAGGTAATTTTCATTTGGTCAACTAACATGAAACATACTTTAGAATTTTTTTGGACAGGATTTATGGTTTCATTAACATAGATAATGCCTCATTTGCATTTACCAATGCAAATGAATACATGCTCTAAAATTATGCTTTTAGAGGGATGTTTAGGGTATTAATAAAAGGTCAAGTGACTTGTTCAGGATGACATGACTGGTATATGTCACAGATGGAACATGAAGTCAGGATGTTCTGGTTCAGTGGGTTTTTCTCTGTCTACTCTGTCATGCTCAAATATCTAAGGATAATGAACATTTTTGGGCTTTTACTATATGTTGGGTACTACATGAAGACATATGAAATAATCCCTTGTTTTGACAATTTTACAGTATAGTTGGGAAGTAAGCTGTATATAAATAATTAGGAGGCAAATTACAGGATGATGAGTACACAAGAGGGGTACCAACAGTATTAAGATGTCCCCAGGGATCAATCACCAAGCTGATCACTAGAAAAAAGCCTTCAGACTAAAGATTTTGAATCCTATGAGGACTGGTTATCTTGAAAATGCTGCAAACAAAGACTGAAGTGGAAGGAGAGTTGGTACATGAATTTTTTATCTAAAAACACTCTCAAGAACTTTGGAATCAATTGTGTAACCTGGGAGATTCTGGGAAAGGACCACCCAACATGATGATATAGTAACGGAATTTAGATTAGATGATCTTTGGATTTCTTTTTAGCACTGAGATTTTATGATTCTGTGATTTCTTGGTGCATTTAAACAAACAACAAAACTTTTCTCCTTCTGGTGTGAAGAGGTTGGGGCAACTCATTTATAAAAGCAGAGAACAGAATTTCAAAACATTTTAATAATCTGCCCACATTCTGCAATCCTACTGTTAAAAGATCTGAGTCAATTCTTCCTGGTATGTTCTGAAGCAGTGTGTGAATGTGTAAAATAGAATGCAATTTGGTGATTATTTCTTTGGGAGTGTGGTCACTTGTACATCACCACCAAGTGAACTGCAGTTGATGAAAATGCTGATTTAATCTGTATGCTAAGGACTTAATTAACAATCAGTCATATTCACTGGAGGTAAAAGCTGTCTTGCCAAGGAAAAACAGACTTCCCTACTTCAGGGCACACAGATCTCTTTCAGATACTAGGGGTGGTGAGTCACAGTGCAAACAATGCCAGACTCTGGGATTGACCTCATTCATTCATTCATTCTTGTACATGTGTATGTTTGTGTATGTATGTGTGTGTGTGGGGATATTAGAAAAAAAAGGTGCTTGAGTTTTTGAAACACCTCAATTGTTCTTGAGTTTGTCACCCATTTATAAAGGATACTCTTCAGATCCTGAGTCATCAAGATAAGATTAAATCACAGTCACAACATCTTTTGTTCACAAAGTTCCCTAATGTCAGAACTCAAAGGGACTTTTAGACTTAGAAGGTCATGGAGGATGGTAGGAACCATAATGGGAGGCCCATTGGACTGTTTGAATAATCAGGGCTTTAGTTTTTCCTCACAGTCTGGCGTATCTTTCACTTCCACTGATGGTGGAAAATAGCTGCTTAGAGTTTGTTCAAGTTCCACATATCTGTCACTAACTCCATTCACTGAGCCGTGAGTGAATGAACCCATGGTCTCTTAGCTCAGCTTTTCTCATTTTGCTGCCGAAATACAGGAGGATAGTACTTCCATCCTTTTCTCTGACTCATCTCTAATTGGATTTCCTAACAAGGGGAATTCAGCGTGCAGTACTTTGAGCTATTAAGTGGTTCTGTTATATACACGAAAAGTCTGCCTCATTTCCCTCTCATTTCCCTGTTCATCAGCCTTCCCACTCTAGGGGACTCTTAGAAATGCAGATCTAAGAAGGTATCATGCTAATTAAACCATCAAAGGCCCCCCTCCCTTCTTAACAGAAGTGAATTGGGGGGTGGGAAGAGGAAGAAGTGACTCAGGAGAATTTTATGATTGAGCAGGGCCCAACTTTCTCACACTGGGTACCGAAGGGATGATTTGTAATGGATACTCCATGATCATCCTAGAGGAGAAAGATTTATCCTGATCAGGATATTTAGACTTGATGCTTCCATTACAGGTAGACAAAAATTGTTGTCATTCAGCTGCGTCTAGCTTTATGTACCCCCAAAGACTTTTTTGTCTATGGAGTTTTCTTGGCAAAGATACTGGAGTGATTTGCCATTTCCTTCTCTGCGTGTCCCCATTTTACAGATGAGGAACTGAGGAAAATAGGGATTAAGTGCTTTGTCCAGGGTCACATAGCTATGACTGAAGTCAGATTTGACCTGAAATTTTCCTGACTCCAGGCCCAGTAGCTGGTTATTTATATTCAGTAGAGTTTTAAATGAGTTGGCTAGTTCTTTTCCTTGCAAATCTCTCTTCAACTGAGGGGTTACGGTGTCTTCCTCATTTAAATCCAATTCATGAACATGTCAAGGTATCAGTATCATGATGTTTCTGATCCTCTTTGAAAATGAAAGATGAACAATAGCAGTCACTGTGTCTAAAATTCCATCACTAGCAATTGTATTTCTTGTTATATGGAAGCAAGTCAGACTAAGGGCTAGAAGTAAGAGGGAGGAAAAATTCTTCAAAATTGAAGGGATTACAGCAGGGTTATTTCAGAAAGGCCTGGAGAGACTTGCACAAACTGATGCTAAGTGAAGTGAGTAGAACCAAGAGAACATGGTACATAGCAACAAGATTATGTGATGATCAATTCTGAGGGGCATGACTCTTCAAAAACGAGGTAATTCAGGCCAATTCCAATAGACTTGTGAAGGAGAGAGCCATCTGCATCCAAAGAAAGGACTATGGGGACTGAATGTGGAGTACAACAAAATATTTTTATCTTTTTTTGTTATTGTTTGCTTGCTTTTTGTTTTCTTTCTCATTTCCCCCCCCCTTTTGATCTGATTTTTCTTGTGTAGCATAATAAATGTGGAAATATGTATAGAAGAATTGCATATATTTAACACATTGGATTACTTGCTGTCTAGGGAAGGGATAGGGGAAAGGGAGAAAAATTTGGAACACAAGCTTTTGCAAGGGTGAATGTTGAAAACTATTCTTGGATATATTTTGAAAATTAAAAAAAAACTTATTATTATTATTTTTAAATTAGAGGGACACAACAAAGAAATGGTCTGCTTTGGTAGGGTGTAAGATTTCTGTTACTGAAAATTTGTAAGGAGAGGTAGAGGCTCAATGGAAAAGCTGCAAGAAGGGATAAATACTTTAACTAGATAACAAGTTAGATGTTTTTTTAACTCTGGGATTCTGAGATTTCCTAGGTTCTTTTTTAAAATACACATACTTCTGGGAAGGGCAACAAATTAAGCTATTAAAATCTTGGTTTTAAGAACTTCCCACAAATGCTAGTGATGGGGTGATTAAGACTGGTGGGCTAGGGGAAGGGAACTGACGGGATCATCTTGACCCCATAGTTACTATATACAATCAGAGGGCCAAACTACAGGGGTTGACTCCAAAGATTATTATATATAACTTTCTGAGCAAGCAACCAGCATAATTACTAACAGCATCTATAAAAGGTTCTTTCTTTCCCTTTGTTAATCATGACTTTATTAGGAATTTTGCCTGTCTCATGGCATCATAATAAAGCTTTCTGCCCCATGAATGGATTTGAGTCTATGAATTCATTATAGAAGACTCCATGTATTCTTGAACCTCATCACTAGAGTTGATAGGCACCTTATATGAGATAACATGTGTGAAGTGCTTCATAACCCTTGTTGTTATTCAATCATTGCTGACTTTTTGTGTGACCCATGGACTATACTGTCCATGTGGCTTTCTTGGTAAAGATATTGGAATGGTTTTCCATTTCCTTCTCTAGTGGATTAAGGCAAACAGAGGTTAAGTGACTTGCTAAAAAGTGTCAGAGACCAAAATGCAAGTCAATTCTTTCTGACTCCAGGACCAGTGCTCTATCCACTGTATCTAATTGCCTACTAAGCCTTAAGCTTTATCAAAATTTATCCACTAGGAACTCACATTCATAAGAGACCTACATTCTCTAAGAGAACTGGGCTTCTTACCCACTTAACATATGAAAATAGACTGAGATCATTTTGCCTTTAAAACTTCTAATCATTTGTGTGATCCAATAAAACTAAGTGGATTCTAGGGAGAAGCAGTACATATATACTAGTTATTATCATTATTATTTTATGTAAGAACTAGAATTTAATCTTTTGATCTAAAGAAATCTCTGTCCAATGGGAGCCTTAGTCCCTTGGATCTTGGTAAAGACATCCAGATACCAACTTGGCTTGTACCTCTTCATTTCCTGATGTAATTTTTCTTCCTGCATATGGGATATATGTTTAGTCCCCAGCATTAGTTGGTCCTGTCTTCAGTGAGATATGTGTGGAAAAGTCATCTGAAAAATCACTTAAACTGTCTGCCTCAGTTTCCTCATCTATACAACAAGAATCATAAGGGCACTTATTTCCCAGGATCATTGGAGGATCAGAGGAGATACACTATATAAAGTGCTTTGCAAACCTTAAATCACGATATATTTGCTATCATCATTCCCTCTCTGGTACTTGGGAACTATTTCACAACTCCTAAGAAATCCAAGACTAGCCTTCACTCTGGAAAATGAAACTTCTTGGCAAGAAGAGAATTTTTAATACTGGAATATGTGGCCACATTAAATAAATGGTGCTCAGCAAGAGAAAATGGATCATTATTGGAGAGGTCCCAGAGAAGGCACTAGAATTCAATCTCATTTCATATGTGCATGATAAACTTTTCTTTATCATCTCAAATAGAGGTTGAAGACTCAATAGATTTAAGGGAAAAAAAACACCAAGGAAGAAAAATAAATCTATAAAATACAGCTGGACCCTTTGGGGAAAAAAAAAACCTGTTATCTCGGGTATTTACTTCCACCGTGAAACTTCCTTCCTTTACTAAGGACCTAGCTGTTGATATATAAATGAAGGCTATGGAAATGTCTAGGACTCACACCTTACCTAATGGGCTTTGTAATAATAAAGGGATGGGGATATGGTGGCAGGAATGATAAATTTAGAGACCACCTGAGTTTGTATCTCAATACTGAGTCCGTAGGCCCAATTTTGACATCCATCAAGGCCAGAGCAGATGCTCTTTCATCTCTAGATGCTGTGACTGAGAATAGGATGTAGTTTTAAAGACCCACAGATGGAAACTGGCAAATTGATAGATAGGACCTGCCCTCAGCCAGAACAAAAATAATTATAACTTACAGTTACATAGTGCCCTACAGTTATGAAGCACTTTATGTACATTATCTCATTTGATATTCACATCAATAAAAATAGCATTTAGTGTTTTTTAAGATTTGCAAAGCACTTTATAAATATTGTTTTATCCTTACAATAGCCCTGAAAGGTAGGTGCTGCTATTTTTTCCATTTTACAGATGAAGAAACCGAGCAGACAGAAGTTAAGTGGTTTGCTCAGGAACTGCTATCAGAGGCAGGCTTTAATTTCTGGTTTTCCTGATTTCAGGCCCAATGCTCTATCTGTTGCTTAATCTAGCTGCTACAAACCTGGAAAAGATTTTTGACAGATAGTATAATTCTCATTTTACAGATAAGGAAAATGAGGCTAAAGGGGAGAATGTGACTTGCTTAAGATGACAAGATATAATAAAATTCAGGTTCTCTGATTCACAGTCTTGTGAATGGTGCCATAAAAAAGTGATGAAAAAATAAAAAAAAATCTTTGTTAAAAACCAGTGAGTTAAAAAATAATTGAGTAAATAAAAGTCTCACTCTTTTTAACTTAATGAAAGATTTCTTGAATTAATGTCATTGTTTTCTCCCTTACCATCTGTTGACTCAGTAAAGTTGTTTTTTAAAATTAGCTTAATTGTCTATGAAATTGCTGTGTTTGCACTCAATAAAAAAAACTTTAAAGAAATGATCTTGATTGTTTTAAAATCCTGACTTTCTTTTACATGGGCAACAGGGTGCTCAAGATTTGCCCTTTTTTAGTGCCTTTCATAAATGCCATGTGAGATGCAAGGATAAATATTACACAGTCCCTGGCCTTTGAGAAATTGTTATCTTGCTGAGAAGAATGATGTCAATGATGAGCCAAAAGGACACTGTAATACTAATGACAGCTACTCAAAGGAAGATGATGTTTAATGGCAAAGAACCTTGGGCCAAACATAGTGAACGATGCTGGTACTAGGTTGTTTAAACTAAATCGCATGTCCTTTCTTCTTTTAACAAAGGCCAATAACTAAAATTACAATTACATGTCCTGGCAGGCACAATTGATTGTGAATTTGGATGACTCTCATAATGACCGCATAATTCTTGGAATTTATTCTGTTGTGTATGTCTCATTGGTAGACTTTTTTTTTTTTTTTTTTTTTACTGTGAACTCCTGAAGGGCAAAGACAGCTTTGGGTTTCTCCTTGTATTCCCACCATTTTGTTTCTTGTTCTAGCATTTCACTAGAGACAAGGTAGAATAAATCACTGTTGAATTAAACAGAATGGGATAGTGGAAAGAACACTGGTATATGAGTCTGGGATGAAGCCCTGGAGAACTGGGTTCAAGTTTCAGTTCTAGTAAGAATTAGCTGTGTGACTAGACAAATCACTTCTCCTCCATAAAGCTTAATAAAATGCAACATGAGGAGATTGGATTAGATGCTCTTTGATGTCTCTGCCAGTTCTCAGAGCCTATAATTTCAACTCTTATTTGTCAATTTATAGATGGGCTGGTTTTTGCATGTGATGATACAAAGAATAACATAATGCATAAGACCAGGATGAATCAATGCAATAGACTAAGACACATACAAATGGACTTCTTTTTCCTTTTTGGAGTTCTGTATACTTGGCTATAGCCACTGTTGTTGTTATTCAGTCATTATTCAGTTGGGTCTGACTCTTTATGGTGACATTTGGTGTTTTCTTGGCAGAGACACTGGAGTGGTTTGCTATTTCCTTTTCCAGGTCATTTTATAGATGTGAAAACTGAAGCAGACAGAGGTCAGGCATCTTGCCCAGGGTCACACAGCTAGTAAGTGTCTGAGGCTGGATTTGAACTCAGGAAGATGAGCTCTGACTCCGGATCTGGCACTCTATGTACTATGGCATCATCAAACTGTCCCTAAATAGTGGGAGCAATCCATATCACCAAGTTTCATATTCTCACTCATGGCATGAGCCCTAGAAATTTCCACAGCTTTTATGTCATATTATTGGTAGAAAGTAGAAAGTAGAAAGGAAGGCTTCATAGAGGAGGGAGTACCTGAGTCACATCTTTAAGTGAGGGAAACATCCTATAATACAAAGGAAGGAGCATCATTCCCAGATAGTCTACACTGATGGTTTTTGAATGTGGTCCAGTTCTAGGGGAACTGAGGCTTTTTCAAAGAGTCCAAAAGTCAAAAACTATTTTCATAATAATACTAAGATGTCTTCATCTCTAACATGTTTATATTAATAGGTAAAACCCACATCAACAAAAGCTTCTTGGGCCGTTTGTGATAATTTTTAAGTGCTAAAAGCAGCCCTGAGGCTAGAAAGTGTGAAAATTGTTGGACTACATAAATCCTTAAGAAAGGAGCATAAACTTAAACCAGGAACGGACCTTAAAAGCCATCTTATCTATTACTTCTCATTTTAAAGATGAGGAAATTGAGACATCAGAATGGCAAATGAATTACCTAAAGTCACACAGGTGAGGGGGCAGAGCCAAGAATCAAACTCAAATCCTTTGACCAAAATTCAATGCACTTTCCACCATACTATAAGACTTCCCAGAATAGAGTGGGATGGAAAAGAATGAGGAGTCCAGTCTGCTTAGAACATAGAATGTAGGAAATGAAATGAAAGGAAAGGATGGGGAACGAGACTGGCAAGATTCTTCAACACCATGCAGAGCATGTTTGTGTCTTCCTTCTACCTTATCAAGAGCACTGAACAAGTTAGTAGGGGAAGTGCCTTAGGTGATTATGCCTCTAGGGGCATCCAATTAAATATTTTCATATGGCAGATGACAATTCAAATTTCTCCCATTATCCCTAATGATTTTTGTTTCTAAACGCTGTATCAAACAGTAGACATAAAACCCTTAATTAGTTCACAATTAATTAACTCCTTTGAGAAAAAGAGGAATGAGGAATGAAGATTATATAAGAAGGAGTGATATGCCTGGGGGAAGAAAAAGACATACATGTGTACACATGCATGAATGCACCTTTCCTAAAAATCAGGATTCGAAAGGACTTCTCTGGGCCTCTCATTTAACCTGTACTTGGGCAGGACTTCTTACAATATCTCTTATGCGCTTCTACTTGAAGATCTCCATTACTGATGAGTCAATAAACATTCATTAAACACCGACTATGTGCACTGGGATGAGCTGGGGGATGAAAAGTAAGACAAAAGATAGACCCTGCTTTCAAAATGCTCCATCTAATGGGAGAGAACCTGAGAATATCTAGGTGTAAACAAACTTTATACAGGATAAATTGGTAATGATCAACAGAAGGAAGGCATTAAGTTTAAGGGGAATTGGAAAAAGCTTCTTGTGATGATTTAGATGAGACCTGAAGAAAGCCAGGAAAGTAAAGAATTATGGATGAGAGGAAGACCATTCTAGATATGAGGGACAGTCGGTGAAAATGGCCAGACATGGGAGATGGGTTATCTTGTTTGAGGAACAGTGAGGAGGCCAGTGTCACTGTATCAAAGAATATGTTGAGGTGTATATAGTGTAAAGGGAGCAACGTTTCAAGTGCCAGGTCTGGAGTCAGAAAGATGTACTAGCTGTGTGACCTTGAGCAATTTACTTAGCCCTGTTTGCCTCAATTTCCTCATCTATAAAAAGAGCTAGAGGAGGAAAGGGCAAACTACTCCAGCATTTCTGCCAAGAAAACCTCAAATGGAGTCATGATGAGTCAGACACAACTGGAAAATGATTGAACAACAGTGATCCCATTCATTCTATTAGTTCCCTCTAGAACCAGGTAGAATAAGTCCATTACATCTTCCATTTAACTCAGCTTTGAAAACCTGTGGATTAATTATCACGTCTTTGCTAACTTTCTTCTCCAGGCTTAACTTGCTCCTTGTTTCTTGAATAAATCCCCAAATTGTCCAATCTCTAATCCTCTCCCCATTCTGTTCACCTCACTCTCCTTAGAGCAGTCTCTGGTTCATAAATGTCCTTCTTTAAATGTGTGCTTAAGATAGAACTCAACACTACAAATTCGGTCTGCCTTGGAAGGGGGACAGGGGAAAACTGCACTGATATTTCTCCCTGTGTCTGGAAATTTGGCCTCTCTTAATGCAGCCCTGAATCTCTGACAGAAACCTGGAGTTAGCCTTCTGGCATTTCCTGATTGAATCCAACCACAGCTATCAAGAATATTCAATATTGGAGTTTTTATTGGCTTAATCAAAACTAATAATAGCTGGCATTAATGGAGTGAAAGACTTGAGTCTGGAAGATTTAAATTCAAATCCAGATTTAGATACTTACTAGGTGGCTTATCCTGGGCAAGTTACTTAAACTCTCCCTGTTTTATTAACATCATTTGTAAGATAGGTTTAATAACAGCATCTATCTTCTAGGGTTGTTGTGAGGATAAAGTGATATTTTTGTAAAATGTTTTTTAAATCTTAAGTGACATATAAATGCATTACTACCATTGCCACTACCACTATTTTTATTACTACTACTACTTCTGCTACTGCTACTACTATTTTTACTACCTACTGCTACTACTGTCTGTGCTGCTGCTGCTGCTACTTCTTCTACTACTAATATTATTATCGCTGCTTCTCTACTTCTCTTCTTCCTCCTCCTCTTCCCCCTCCTGCTACTACTACTACTACTCTTATTGCTGCTGCTACAACTATTACTTCTACTGTTGCTGCTATTACTATCTGTGCTGCTGTTGCTACTTCTACCGATACTACTATTCTACTGATACAATACTACAATATTGCTAGTGCTGCTACAACTATTACTACTTTTTCTACTACAATTGCTACTGTCACTGTTGCTGCTACTAGTACTGCTACTGCTACTCTTCTACTACTACTGTTGCTGTTACAAATACTACTACTACTACTATTCTACTGTTACTACTATTGCTGCTGCTATTACTACTACTACTACTACTATTATTTTTGATTTTTCAAAATGTTTAGTTCCTATTACCTTATTCGATCTTTTCAATAACCTATCAAGGTATGAATTATCACCTGAATTTTAGAGATGAGGAAACTAAGTTGGAGAGAAATGAAATAATTTGACTGAAGATGAAGAGCTAATAACTGGGAGATACAAATCTTATGATCCTAAATACAGTGCCCTTTCCACTTCACCACAGTATCTAGAATTATGGAATTATTCGGGAATGTTTAGCTTGGAGAAGAGAAGCTTTTGGTGGTGTCTATGTTCTAATATTTAAATGTCAGAAAAGCTATCATAGAGAAGAAGGATTCAATTTGTTATCTTTCCAGTAGAATTTAAGCTCTTTGAGGGCAGGGGTTTATCTTTGTATTCCCAGTGCCTACCCCATGCCTGGCATATTATTAAAACTTAATAATTATTCATTGATTTGAATTGCTTAGTTCTGGGGGCAGAACTTGGATCTTTGGGTAGAAATTGCCTAGAAGCAGATCTGTGTTGATATTAAGTGTAAAGGGCTAATGACAGCTCAGTCCTCAGAACATACTCAGATTTGTCCTTCCTGGCCAGCAGGCATGTCTGCCTGGTTCCATTTCTACAAGTAGAACTTGGGAGAGGTAGTTTTTGGTCAAGAGTAATTGAAGAGTTGGTAGAATATTATGACAAAGGGTCTTTTAATTGGCAAGAACTGAGAGTAATAATGACTCAGGAGGGCTGAGTTCAGATACAACAGGGGCTACTGATCTTTTGATTTCTTTTTCCTTCCTGGTAGTGACATAGAATTACTGTGAGATGCCAGGTAGGAGGAAGGGTGGTTGCCCCATCTCCCACTTGGTTGCTACATATCTGTGTTTCTTTTGTATTTATTTTCCTTGTTAATCTTAGGTAAATGAATATACTAAGATGAAATTGTTCTGGCAGGAACCACATGAATCTGAGATGTCCTGAGATTCTATCAGAGTCATGTTCACAGAAACAGTAGCAGCCAGTGATATAGGAAGTGTCTAGAGTCCTCACAGAGTTGTGGGTGGCCTGGATTATCATGACCTGTAGGGGCAGAGAGAAGCATTGGCTAGGGACTCTAGAAATATATTGACCTTCCGAGCCCAGTAGTAAGCTCCACTTAAGGAGAACTTCTTGAGGACAATCAAGAGAGGAAAATGGAGTTCTGAAGTCAGGAAGTAGCTCTTTGCTAGATGAATTCTCTCTGTATGTACCCCTTGGCTGCTCTCTATGTACATAGTAAGTGTTTAATAAATACTTATTCCTTCTCCCTCCTATCTTCTCAATGACTTTAAAATGTAAGGGTTGAATAGTCTTGTTTGGGAAGGTTGTTTTGTAACAATTGTTGTTTTTTTTACTATGCCTTCTCAGTAAACTCCTTTTATAAAGGCTAATAGAGTTGAATTGGCTGATTGATAATGGGGAACTACTGGTGAGAGCTCAGGAACTATATTACCAGGGATCTCAATGTCTCAGGGTTAGCCTTAGAACCCTTCATGGAGTAGTAGTCAGCATCCTCTGGGGCCTCTGCCTGGTAATATAAGTGACAGTTGGGGAAGTGTTCCAGAAGGGAAAACACATAAGGAAATCGACAATTAGAGCTGTCTAAAAATGGAAGGAGCTACCTTGGTAAGTAATAAGTTCCTTATCATTGGAGGTTTTCAAATAGAGGATTAGCATTTGTTGTAGAGGTGATTTCTGTACAGGTAGTTGTGGACTGGATTTTTTCTGGCATCCTTTTCAACTCTCAGATTGAGTAACAACTAGCACAATCCTTAAAAATGTTCACTTTAGTTTGGAAAAAAAAGTTGACCTAATTTTGTTTCAGTGCAAAAAAATCCTTATTTTTTAGCCAACACATAAAAAAATTAATATAGCCTGCATACTTATAAATTTTTTTTAGTCATGCAGTTTACTGTTGTAAAAGTTAGGTGCTCCTAGGAGTGTACTGGTAAATTTTTAATAAGTAGATCTCTTGGGAAAAAAAAGAAATGTTCATCTGAACTTTTAAGTTTAATCTGTGTTAAAATTTTCCCTGTCACTCTCTTAAGTTGAGATAATCAACAAAACAATTTTTAGCATTTGTTGATTTTGAGACATTTGCCAATTTCCTAGGTATAAATGTTTGCACTGAACTTTTAACAATTGATTCTCCTCAGGGCACAAGCATATACCTAGATGCTCTTGAATAGCATGATTCCTAAAGTCCCTTCAGCTCTAATATTCTCTGTTGTAAGATTCCTCCCCCCCCCCCCTTTCTAATCTTCCATCATTGTCCATGAAATCTCATCTAATTTGACTTGCTAAAAGAAACTGTAGCCTTTCCAGTCTCTCAGCACAACGTGGGATGGAAAGAATACTCGTAAATCAGTAAACATGGATTTGAGTTCCAACTTGGTTATTAGCTTAGACTGTGCAAATCCCAAGTCACTGACCCTTTTCAGACAAGACACTCCCCACCCCCCAACTTTTTCAAAGGATGAGTTTAAATTAGATTCCCTTTAAGGTCTCTTTAGTGTTAATAGTCTGATTTCCATAGATGTAAACTATTTCCTTTAGCTTCCCATTCTCATCACTTTTATTTGTGCTCTAAGAATCAGAGGCAAATTTTAAAAGGAGTGAATGGAATTTGGCTCTCTTCAATTTCCTAGCCTGCCCTCCCTGCAGCCAGATCACTCCTAAGGCTTTCCTGCTGATTGCCAGAACCACTGGAATTTCCCAACAGCCTTCAACATCATCTTTCCTTCCCTGGGGCTCCAGCTAAGCAAAAGCTCCCAGCCAAGTGCTGAGAGGCTATTATTGCCCAAGATGGAAATGTAGCATGGTTCAGTGGAAAGAGCTCTAGATTTAGAGCCAGAAGTTCTTGGTTCAAATTCTTTGGTATTAATTTACTCCAAAGAGTTACTTTTTCTCTCTGAGCCTCAGTTTCCTCACTTGGTCAAGATGATTCCCAAAGTCCCTCCCAGTCCAAGATCTTAAGATCCTAGATGTTAAGGGCATGGAAATGATCCAAAATATATTTAAAATGGAAAACCAGTCTCAAAGCAATTATGAGGAATAAGTGGGAAGAGGTCCGACTTTTAGCACATTCCCTACTCCCCCCCAATCTGTCTTTCAGCAGAAATTAGTTTGCTTCTACTTGCAATGGCTTCCTGGCTTACTAGAGCACTCCCAGAAGAATATTCACAACCATACAACTGAATGTATTGTACTGTAAGGCAAATCTTTGTAGTGAGAAAAAAAAAGATTAGTTATAGACAGAATAATTGCTTTTTCCAATATATAAATGGAGATTTCAGGGACTCAGGAAAGAATGAAGGAAAAACCTAAACATGTATGTGGGGGTAAGGATTAATAGTTTCCTAAGATTTAGTTTTCGAAGGAATCTTAAGAATCATTTGGTTCAACTCCTTTATAACACTGATAAAGAAACTGACCAGCCATGGCAACATAGGGAGTAAGCAAATCCTGTTCTAATGAGTAATCAAAGAATATGAACAAATAGGTCACAAAAGCACTGAAAACTATTAACAATCATATGAGAAAGACTCCTTCAACTTACTACCAAAAAGAGGAATACAAAGCTAAACAATGAAGAGATTTCATCTCACATTCAGTAAACTGACAAAGATGACAAAAGATGGAATTTGTCATTGTGGGCGGGGTTGTGAAAAGCTAGGAACACATGCTGGTGGAACTGTGGCTTTGTCTACTCATCCCGGAAAGCCTTCTGGATGTATGCTAAGAATGGGACTAAATAAAAAGTCCACACAATGAGATTCAGGGAACTCATTGCTAGGTATTTATCCTAAGGAGATAAATGAGAAAAAAAGGTTCAAAAGGTTTATCAGGGCCCTTTCTGTCATTGTAGTCTTGTAAGCAAAGCAGGTGTCCATGACTTGGGGGAATGGCTCAACAAATTGTGGTACACAAATATAAAAGATTATTCCTTCATCATTAGAAATGAAGAATAAAAGTAACACACAAGGATGTGGAAAGACTTAGATGAACTGATGAAAAGTGAAGAAAGCAGAATCAGGAAAACAGTATACACAGTGACTACAGAAATGTGACTGGAAAGAACAATAACAACTAATGTCAAAATTGGACACTGTGACTATCATGACCAAGCTTGATCCCAAAGAGTTATGAAAATATATCTTCTTCTGAACTATAGAGATGGGGAACTATAAAGGTAGAACATAGCATATATTGTCAGATTTGATTCATGTTTTGGTTAGTCTTGCTAAACCACATTTTATCTTTCTTTTTAAAAATTCTTGATTACAAGGGATGGTCAGGGGATTCAGAATACATTAGGAAAATGAAGGCAATGCAGAAAGACAATTTATCACTTTTTTATTTTTTAAGCAGAGCTTGGGATTCACCCCTTCCCCCCCTTTTTTTTCTGACTTCAAATTCAATATTCTTTCTAATACACTGTATTCATTCTTATGCATCAGGGGAGGGAACAGACAAAGAGTTGGGAAGGAGAGGGCTCTAGACAAGGTCCTTAATAACAGCTGATTTTTGTTTAGTTGCCAGATGTTAATAAATGACACATGTTGTTTTTAAAAAATTTCCTCTCCCCTCTTTGCCTCTACAATTAGGGTCCTTTCCTGTTATTTCCATACCAGCCCTAAGTCCTGTTTTTATACATTAGAACAAATTGCTTTTGATCTACAAATTTCTTTGGGGAAGGATGGCGGGGGAGGGGGGGGGAGGCACTAGAATCAAAGGCTTACCCAGAAGAGACTGAGGTCCTGCTGCCTTCTAAAACCTGAGGGACAAGGCAATCTCAGTCACTTCTGACTACCTATTCTCACAAGCTGCTGCTCTCTCTTGTTTTCTTACCTCCATTTTCCTTTTTCCAAATCTGCACCAATGACTTTGAAATCTGATTCAGTCAGGACATTGAGGACAAGGAAGCAGGGTAAAACAGTGGATAGAATGCTCGTCTTGGAATCAAGAAAACCTGGGTTCAATTATCACCCAGACACACTAGCTATGTGACTATGGGTAAGTGACTTGATAGTTCTGTGCCTTAATTTCCTCATCTGTAAAAAGGAAGGTTTTGTTTTGTTTATTTTTCAAAATCTATGATCCAATGATTCCCCAAATATCAACTTAAAACATTGTTAATATGATCTACACTTGGAATAAAGGGTCAAGTGACTCGGACAGAACAAAAGCTTAAATGAAATGCCTGGAGACCACCAAGCTAAATGTACAGGAACCACCGACTAATCACCAGCTAAATGTTTCTTAAAGAGATTAGGAAAAAGCTGCCTAATTAGACAAAGAAAAGAGTTTTCTGGCCCCTGGGAGTTTGCCACCCACTAACCTACACCAGGAACATGCCCTGTTCTTGCACATAAAAGTCATCTGCATAAAATGCAGCCTATGCTAAGACTTCTTTTTCCACAATGATATTTTAAATATGAAAGAAGCACTTCTCTGTCTGGAAGGGGGATAGCTAATAACAATCCACATGGATTCAGCTTACAGAGAAAGTCATTATTTCAAAATAACAGTAGAAAGGTGGGACAACCATTATTTTTACATTTTACAGATGAAAAAATTGAGGTTTAGGAGTAAGTACTTCCCATTCTGGACGAAGTGAATAGTTAGGTGAAATAAAGAGAATCATAAAGCTGGAAGGTCCCTTAGTCACCACCTAGTCTAAAACCTTCGTTTTTCAGATAAAGAAGCTGAAACCCAGAGTCTTTCTCCAGGTTATCCAGGGGCCACAAGAGAGCAGTTACAGGAGCTCTTTCCACAAGCTTTTTGATTTCAAAGTCTAATTTGATTTCAAGTCTAATGCTCAGCCCATCATTTGGATTCTATGAACTTTATCATAGGATGAGGAGTGGAGGTGATGCAGCTACTGATGTTCCCATAAACTTTTCTCTAAATATTTTCCTACACAAACCCTTCTTCACTTGTGTGCTTAGATTTGCTCAGGAATAGAGGGTTACCAAACCGGAGGGCCTTGAATATGATGGCCAGGGCCTGGGAAATTAAATCTTACTCTTCTCTTGAGTCCTGCTTTAGTTAACCAAGCTCCCTTAAATAAACTGCCTTCGTAGCTCTTACAGCTAAGAATATTTCCTTCTTTCAAATAATAATTCACTCTCGGATCTGGATTAGTTTTGCTCCCTTTGTGACTATGAGGTAGTGATTTCAGGGTGGGACAACAGTGGGAATAAAAGGTTCCAAAAGTTTTCTCCTTCTGTTCTAGCTCAATCCTCTACCTCTCAGAATCTTTCCAAGTGGGACCCCTAATTCCATTCAGGAAGTGGATACGAAGATTGGGGAAGGGAGAACAGGAGGAAAAGGAATGGAAGAACAAGTTGCAGAATAAAAACTTTCACAGACCTGAGACTGAGGGGGAGGGCATGCGTGGGTTGAGCTCTCCCCCTCACAATGTCAATGGGTTGGATTGGAAGAGATCTTTAAAGTCTTTTCCATTTCTAGAGCCTTTGATCCTAAGATTCAACCTACCCACTTCATTTCACACATGAGGAAACTGAGTCGAGAAGGAATGCTTTCTCCAAGGACTCCTTCCCTACTCTGTCCTTTGGCAGGGGCCACAACTCCCAGCCATAAAAGGGGAGGGTGTCAGTGTGTCCATCTGCCAGTTCCTTCGGCAGCTGTGACCCAGGACTCGGTGAGCGCAGGATGATGGGCAGAAGGGGGTGGGGGGAGGGTGAGGAAGGTGGTGGTGGGGGTGTTGCAGAGACCAGGAAAGGGACTGCGGGGAAGCGAGACGGAGCATTTTCCCTTCCCCCACCGTCCATCCCTCATTCTTGTTCTCTTCTTCTCCCCCTAACCACCGACCCCCTTTCCGCATCCTCCCGCAGTCCGCTTAGAGCGGCGCCCCCTTACCCGGGCACACGCAGCCGGCCGCGGTCCTCTCCATGCGCCCTGAGCTCCTGAGCTACACCGCGGGGGGCGGAGAGGGGGCCAGGCGTCTCTCCTTCTTTCCCTTCTCGGCTGGGCTGGGCGGGGCGCAATGGGACTGGGCGGGGCAGGGCCCGGCCCCCGTGGGCTCAGGCTGGGGGAAGAAAGGCCGGGGAGGGCAGCTGGGAGCCAGTGGCGAGTCGAGTGAGAGCTGGGCTGGGGGCTGCCGCTCGCCTCCGCCTAAGAGCGCCCAAGGCGCATCTTGGCCAAGCGGGATGCTCGGTCCCCTGGGGCCGGGCCGGGGGTGGATCTGGGCGCGCTCCAATCCCTTGCTGTCCAGCCCATACCCCGGGGGACTGGGGGCGCCGGGAAGCCAGGGAATCCTGAGCAGCCTCCTTCAGGGCGAGCTCCGAGCTGGGCCGCTGGCCGTGGCGGGCGACGGCCGCCAGGATCGCTGGCCGCCGCCCATCGCCCCTTCTTTCCTTCTTTCCCTGACCGGGTGTCTCGAGAAGCGCGATGGAGTGCGATGCCCCCGCGCTTGCTCGGGCTCGGGCTTGGGTTGGGGCTCCGGCTTCGGCTCGGCTCTGGCTCGGCTCCGAGGCTCCGGTGCGCTTGGCTGCTCCGCCCTGGCTGCGCCTACTCTGGGGCCGACTGCTTCACCCCGCGGGATGTGTCACATTTGAAAGAGTTCAGGGGAGAAGCGAGAGGGAGGGACACACGCGCGCGCGCACACACACACTGTATACACACACACTGTACACACACACAGACCTACACAAGCGGAGATTAGGGGAGACAAGCAGACACGCGCCAAGAGAGCTAGACAAGGGGAGACAAGCACACACACATAAAGGGAGAGAAAGGAGAGACATGGACAGTTACAGATGATAGAGAAGGGGAGAAAGGAGCCAACCCTTCCACTAAGAGGCGGGGGAGGACAGACAGGTTGAGAAGAGGGGGGTTGGGAAGAGCCCGGGAGAGGACCGAAAGACGGGGTGGGGGCGGGGGAGGTGCCGCAAGATCTGCAGTAACTGTGCCCAGGGAGTAAGGAAGGGCAGCTGCCTCCAGAAAACAAACTCAATTGCTCCTCAAAAGAAGGATGGGGAGAGGGAAAGAGTAGTGAGGAATGGGGAGAGGGGAAAAGAGCGGGAGAAAGTGACCCTAGTGCCAAGGTCTCTTAATTAATTGATTAGGCTCCCGTGGCAGGGGTTTAGTTATATCTTCGCAGAATCACAGAATATCAGAGATGAAAGGATCTTAGAACCTGCAATGTGAAAGCCTAAAGGCATTTTCGGATAGAAGTGTTAGAATAGGGAATCTTAGAACTGAAGGGAGCTTTTTGTACCTTGGACTCTCTTGGCAGTCTGGTGAAGCTTGTGAACCCCTTTCTCAGAATGATTATCAATTCATATGTAAAGTACACAGGATTGCAAAGGAAAATATATTATATTGAAATAGTTATTAAAATATATTTTTTAAAGTTCATGGACAGGTCTTCCCCACTTCCTCCTTAATTCGACCGCTGAAAAGTTAAGTGACTTGCTTAAGATCACACATAGCCTATTCCTATAAATTCCTTGAAATGCCAACCACTTCTCTTCCCTACCCTCCATATGCTTATCGTGTTTATCAAATTACAGAAAAATAGTGAAGGCAAGGCAGTGTAAAGCTTTGGCCTAAGGTCTAAGCAGTCAGATTTCCGGTGAAATTGCTGCCTTAAAACGGGGTAGGACACTTGTGGAGGGAAGTAAGGGGGGAGAATGATAATGTGATAAGAGTATAGAGATGACAGTTAAGAGTCGAAGTAGATAGAGCTCCAGGTGCCGACTCAGAAAAAAAGAGTTCAAATATGGCTTCAGACACTTGCAAGTTCTGGGACCATTTGCAAGTCAAAGTCACTTCACCCTATTTGCCTCAGTTTCCTTATGTGTAAAAAGGGAACTGAAGAAGGAAATGGCAAACCACTTCTTTGCTAAGAAAATTTCAAATGGGGTTTCAAAGACAGACAGGACTAAACAATAATAACAATATGGATTTTAAATAGGCTTGACTCTCAATTTAGCCATTTTCCCTCTGTGACAGTGGGCAAATTTTTCCTTTCTTAGCTATTGTTTCCTATTTGTAAAATGAGATGATTCCCAAATCCCCTCCAAGTTATATAATATATATGATCAGATTCTCTGATCTGTCCTAATGATCTGATGGGGTGTTTATATGTCTGAGAAGAAGGCCTTGAGAAAATGGCATGCTTTGCAAAGAGACATAGATGCAGGGAGAAGGCAAGGATGGAGAGTTGCTTCTTTTACCTTTAACTCTAGCTACTCATCTACATGAGATCCTTTATCCTCAGAGGAATAGGGGAGGTAAAACTGATTGATTACTATTCCAAGTCAATGTGGAGTACCTTACTGAGGGAAGGGGACTTTTACATCAAAAAAGATTGTTGAACAAGAGACATTCACAACATTCACTGCTCAACACCTTTCCCACTTCCTATCTGGAGACAGTAGCTTCCTTTCCTGTGTCCACTCTGGAAATATGGAGAGTAATAAATAATAGCTATAATTTATGTAGTACTTGAAGGTCTTTAATAATATTTAATTTATTTAATAATAAAAACTAATATTTATGTTATAATTATGTGCTAGGAACTGTGCTAAATGTTTAACAAATATGCTTCACAATCCTGGGAGATAGATGTTATTATTATCCTCATTTTACAGATGAGGACACTTGATTTACCCTGGGTCACAGTTGGTGTCTGAAGTAGAATTTGATTTTGGGTCTTCCCTCTAAGCCCAGCCCTTCCATCCATTATATCAGCTAATGTAACACTCCATTGAAAGGAATGAAGTTACCATCCAGTCAAGGCAGTGGTTGAAGCCAATTGGTTATTGAAGATTGAACTCAGGTAGTCCAGTGGATTGACCATCCAGCAGAAATGCTGTGTCCTGGGAAGAACTCAGTGGTCAAGCAACATCACTGCCTTGGCTCAGCCTAGATGAGCTTGGCAACAATAATTGTGGAAGAGAACTTGTTTGTTCCCATCCAGTAGTCTCTGTTCAATAATAATCTTCACCATCACTTTCAGTGCCTCATACACATCAAGGCAACATGATATCCTTGTTATGATGCCATCATAGTGGGTTGGTACACAGACCTTAATTTTGTAAAATTCACCCTTATGAGCCTTGGACAATTGATTTATTTGATGGGAGCTCAGAGAAGATGGTTTTCCAGCTTTATGACCCAGTTTCCTCTGGCATCATCTTACTAAATAATATCAAGAGTGTCCTATCCAAACCATCCAGCAGCAGGAATGTGAACCAGCATCACTGTCTAGATATCTGTTTGACCCCCAAACAAAGTAGTCTTTGCAGCTGAGGTACATTACCTTGTGAGCAGCAAGTCTCGCTTAGCCAATCATTTATCTAAGAAAGCATTCCCTGAGAGAAGCCATCGCAGCTGTGTACCAGAAGCAACTTGTCTTTCACTGATGCTACACTCTACAGACAAGGTTGTATTGACCTTGAGGAGATAGAAAAGGCAGCAAGGCCCACTAATTCCAAAATTATTACTTGCTTTGGCCATATGTGTTCACTACATTTGTGCCTCACTTTGTATTTATTACAGTTCTTTCCCTTGTTGACTCTGTATTTGTGTGTGTGTGTGTGTGTGACACAAAGATACAGCAAGACAGAGAGGAAGACAGAAAGAGACAGAGAGTATGAAGAGAGAGAGAGACATACAAAAACAGAAAGAGAGACAGAGAATGGAGAGATACAGAGATAAGAGACACACACACACACATACACAAAAACATAGAGAGAGAGAGAGAGAGAGAGAGAGAGAGAGAGAGAGAGAGAGAGAGAGAGAGAGAGAACACTGATTTGGAGGAAATGTTTATAACTATTGTTGTTAGGACATTTGAGTAAATGCCTTTGCTAATAACTGGCTAGTGGTTTTCTTAAGGAGATAATGTTAAGAGGGGAAATCACACTAGTGGGGGCTCATGAGTTAATACTAAATAACCCATAGTGTTACCTCTAGAATATTGAAAGACATCCCAAATATCAATGCCAGTGAAAGTTGGGAGAGAGAGCCTGGAAGGCAGCTAGTATTATACAGCCTCTCCCCTACATACATAATCTTCCCCTCCCATAATAAAGGAAAAATATTTAAGTAAAATCAATAAAAAGTAAATGAGTGTAATAGTGTATGTAATGTTCTACTCAGCCTCTATTTTAGAAAAAGGAAATGTGCTTCAATATCTACTCTAGAACTAAGTGTCTATTGTACTTAATCTGAGATCAAATGTTTTTTAGTATTTTTTTTTTAATTTGCAGCTCGTATGTTCCTAGTTCTTTCTTTACTCTGCCTCATTTCATGTAAGTCTATCCATGTTTCTCTGAATTCCTTCTATTTGCTCTTTTTAGGGCAAGATTGTGTCTTATCACATTCACAAAGCACTGTTTGCTTAGTTATCCCCCAATTGATGGGTATCTACTTTGTTTCCCAGTTTTTGGTTTGTTTTGAATCACTACAATCTATGTGAAGTGATATAAGGGGGAGAGACCTGGAGGAATATTTGAGAAATGTAGCCATGTTGGCAGAAAGGGCAAAATCATGCTGAAAAATAATAAACCCATCACAAAATCCAGTACCTCATAAAAGCTTGGATTTTTATATTGGTTCTGCTATTTTCAAACTTTGTGACCCAGAGCAAATTCCTTCACTTCTTTGTTCCTCAGTCTCCTCACTGGTTGGACTAGATAATTTCTGAAATCTCTTTCAGCCCTAGATTCAATCAGCCATTTTTGTCTTTGTTTCCCCATTCACCTGACAAATAGTGGGGGGATGGTGCTGAATAAATGTCAATCGCAAGTATTTATTAATTGCTTAATATATTTCACCTATTCTGCTGGGAACTGGGGATAAAATAATTTGTCATCAAAGAATTTATTTTCTGTCAAGAGAAGTTACATGTATATATTATATATATCTATATACATCTTCTATCTTTTTACTTAATATATTTGCTCTGGAATATTTTCTCTAATCTAGTCTTACTCAAAGTTTGGGTTTCCAGAGGATGTTGAATATCTTGGTTTCTAAGGACGACTTGTGAGTCTATACTCCTAACATTATATAGTTTATGAGCCCCCATGGTATATGTCTCATTAACAGTTAGGTAGTAAACATAATTAGCTCAAAGAAAAGGCATTTATTATGAGGATAGAGTTAGAACAGTAGCAACAAAATATTCCTGCCATAAGCTTAGGGAGTGTTTTCCTACAAATACACATAATTTTCATAGGAAAAGTAGATATTAATTTAAATTATAACTGTAGTATTGTACACATGGAGAGAATATACCACCAATTCATGATTCCACAATCCCAGGACTTTGAGGTTTCTTCTTTATGGATTGCTTATGAAACTCCCTCTTTGAGTGCAGCTTTTGGCTAGGCAGGTTATTCAACTCAGCTTACGCACCTCAGCTTTTGACTACTAGGACTAAGACTCTCTTGAGTCCACTGCCAAATTTTTCCTATTTTGCCAGAGATCACAGTATTCAAAGCTGTTTCTGACTTCAACTGACTACCTTTTTGCCTCTTTGGTGAATGTATGACCCTGTTCCCTGCTTCATGCTTAGAACTGTGCTTAGAACTTATTTAAGCTGAGAAACTCCAACTGCTGAATAGAGTGCATCACATTGGATGAATAGCAACTATTCACTGGGTGAATAGAAATTCCTCTCCTTCCATTTCCTTTTCTCTGGTGTAGGCACAGGTGTCACACTTCACAACTGCCTATACATTTGCTCCAAATAGGATATTTTTCTACTGGAGGGGGTGAGGGTGCTGCTGATTTCTTTTAAACTTTCAACTGATGCCTGGGCATGTTGTCAATTTTTTGTTCATCTGATGATCAGATTCTCTTTAATTTCATCAGATAAAGATGCTTACACTTTGTAAAAGAGAATACCAAGTGTTAACACCTTGTTTAGGTATTAGTATTCTCATCTATGATTATATCTGCTGATTGCATCAACTACACTTGAGTAAGGGAGTAGAAAATATCTAGCTTCCCTCTCTCTTATATATTACACATAAGGCATATCTCAGAGATATTGTGGGTTTTATTCTGGACCACTGCAATAAAGCAAATGTTGCAATAAAGTGAATTATACAAAACTTTGGTTTCCCAGTGCGTATAAAAGTCATGTTTATGTTATATTGTAGTCTATAAAATGTGCAATAATATTATGTGTAAAAAACCCAATGTATATACCTTAATTAAAAACTATTTTATTGCTAAAAAATTGCTAATCATTATCTGAGCTTTCAGTGAGGTGTAATCTTTTTGCTGGTGGAAAGGTTTGCCTCAATATTGATTGTTACTTTTTGATCGGAGTGGTGGTTACTAAAGGTTGGGGTAGTTGTGGCAATTTCTTAAAATAAGACAGTAATGAAGCTTGCCTTATCAACTGACTCTTCTTTTCACTTGAATTCTTCTAGGATTATTTGTAAGCCTTTGTAGGGTTATTAATTGCCCCATTTTCAATGAACATAATAGAGAGAGAGAGAGAGAGAGAGAGAGAGAGAGAGAGAGAGAGAGAGAGAGAGAGAGAGAGAGAGAAGGAGAAGAAGAAGGAGGAGGAGGAGGAGGAGGAGGAGAAGAAGGAGGAGGAAGAGGAGGAAGAGGAGGAGGAGGAGGAGAGAGATGGCACAGGACAGACAAATAGATAAAGAAACAGAGACAGACAGACAAAGACAGAGAAAGAGAGAGAGAGACGGGGACAGTTGATTGGTGGAGAAGTAAGAACATATACAACATTCATTAAGTTTGTCTCATATGGGCAAAGTTCCTGGAACCCCAAAACAATTACAACAGTTACATCAAAGATCATTGATCACAGGTCACCATAATATAGATATAATAATCATGGAAAAGTTCAAAATATTCCAAGAATTACCAAAATATGGCACAGAGACACAATGTGAGCATATCTATTGGAAAAATGGCACTGAAAGTCTTATCAGATTCAGAGTTGACATAAACCTTCAATTTGTAAAAAAAAAAAAAACCCAAAAAAACTCAAGCTTCTCAAAGCACAATAAAGTAAGGATCAATAAAATGAAGTGTCCCTGTACAATGTAAATACAAGATAAGTTTAAGGTTAGAAAGATATTAGGAGCTAGAGGAATTATAAAAGGCTACATGTGGGAAATGCCATTGGAGTTGACCTTTGAAGGAAGCCAAAAAACCAATGAGAGGAGATAGCATTTTTCAGGCCCGGGGTAGATGATGCAAAGACATAGTGATGGAGAATGCAGTTTTGTATATGAGGAGTAGTAAGAAGTCAAGTTTGGCGGATTAGAGTGGGTATAAAAGGGAGTAATGCTTAATTGGAAAAGTAGGTTGAAGCCAGGGCTTTGAATGCCAAACAGAAATTTGAATTTTATTCTAGAGGTAATAGGGAGCCACTGGACTTTATTGAATAGAGGAGTGCCATGGTCATACCTCTGTTTTAGGACTATCACTTAGGATAGCTGGGTGGAAGATGGATACAAAAAGGGGGTGGAGAGACTTGAGGCAATACTAATTAGGAAGCTATGGCAATAGTTCAGGTGAAAGATAAAGAGAGCCAAAACTTAGGCTTTCTTAGGAAGATAAAAGGAAGTTAGAGGTTGACTACACAATTGATTTGAACTATTTGAAACCTCTGTTGGTTCAGGGACTCAGATGTAATTGGGGGACAGTGAACAAAAGGTCTCTTTTCCTTTGATATTGCTCAAAATGGGGTGTTTTCCTATTGGCAATTTTTGTTCAGAAAGGGATGTAACCAAAGTTCTTTTTCAATTCTGAGACTCCAGGATTCTACAATTATCTGGGAGATCTGCTTAATATTAAAGGGATAAATTTTCTTTTTTCCCTTCACTCTATTTCTTTGCACTTTTCCCTCTATATTGTTCATTGACTCTATTTTGTTCATTGATATCCCTTGGGAGCTACTGAAAGCTAGTCCTCTGCCATCCTAGAAAATAAGGTATGTTGGGAGGAAATATAATCCAAAGCTTCTTAAACTGTGGCTCACAACTCCATATAGGGTCATGTAACTGAATGTGGGGGTTACCAGATTATGATTTACCATCAGTAAATATTTTATTTGTACACCTATTTTATATATCTGTATAACTGAGGGTTGCATAAAAATTTCTCAAGCAAAAAAAGCTTATGAGTGGAAAAAGTTTAAGAAGCCCTGATAACTAACCCTTCCCCTAAATATCATTCACTCTGAATTATTTCACTAGGGCTAGAGATAGACTTTTTATAACATCACTTTCTTACCAAATCCCACAACATATAATCAGTAGAAGTTGTGCAGGATAGCTGGATGCCATGAAGGCTCACTCTGGGGCCAAGATTACTTTTGCTCTCTACAACAGTTAGTGAATAAACCCTAACTTGAAGACTAGAACCAAGGAATGTGCTCATAAATTTTATTGGGATAATGGGAATAAAGATTGAGTAGGAAGGATGGGGCTAGTTTATGGAGGGCCTTGAAAGACAGTCTAAGGTAAAAGGAAGCCAAAAGTTCTTGCGTAAAAAAGGGAAAAGATTGATCTCAACCTTCTCATAAATTCTTATAGATACTCACAAGCTATGGTTGCCAAAAACACCACTTTGTCCAGGTTTCCAAAAATCTTGAGGCCTGGGAAAGCACTTTGGTAAGAAAGTATTCTCTTTCTACTCAGTTTCATTATCTGTAAAATCAGGGTTTTGGATTAAGTTATGAATTGATTATTTCAATCCTGTCTAACTCTTCATGACTCCATTTGGGATTTCTTTGGTAGAGATACTGGAATTATTTGTGATTTTCTTCTCCAACTCATTTTACAGATGAAGAAACTAAGGCAAACAGGGTTAAGTAACTTGTCCAGGGTCACACAGCTAGTTAGTCTCTGAGACCCAATTTGAACTCAGGATGATCAGATGATCAATCTCCCTGATTATAGGTCTGGCACTCTATTCACGACATTACCCAGCTCATAGGTTTGGATTAGATGGCTTTTATTGTTCCTTTTAAGTATAAATGTACAACAATTATCATTTTATGGGAAAAAAGCATTTGACACGCTTTTAGGCTTAATCTGTGTTATGGATATTTTCTCCATCACTTTCTTAAGTCTATACAATCAACAAACAGATAACCAAGACCCCAATTTGTAGCATTTGTCAGTTTCTGAACTATAGATGTTTACACTGAAAATTTAACAACCCACTTCTGTAAGCAGATTGGCGTTGACTCTAGGTAGCACACACCCTCTGCTTCTAGCTCCAGAGTTATCATTTTGTGATGTTAGAGCATAGAACGTGCAACCAGAAGGCTCCTTAGAAGGCAGGAAATGATAGAGGATGTTGAGTTTCTCTTGTGTTGTAGGCAAATTTATCATGAAAGGAACACTGGATTTGTGTCTGAAGACTTGAGTCTGAATCCTGTCTTCACCTCTTGCTATCTGAGTGAAATGAGACAAACCGGGTAAGTTCTATGAGCCTTATTATCATCTCTAAAATAATAGGGATGAACTAATTGATCATTAAGGCACCATCTACCTCTTAGATCCTGTGATCTTGTTTAAGTCCTTTTAAGTGGAGGTTAGCATGCCTTGTTATTGACAGAGATGAGCCTGGAGCGCCTGACTCTTAGTACAGAGCTATTTCCACTGTCTCCAATCATTACGAGGTAAATTTGCTGATATTATCATTGTATGGGTGAATAACTGGAACAGATTATAACATTCTACTACTTTGTAAGCTTTATGATGGGAACATTTTCCCATGAGAAAAAGGATGAGCGTCAGCAAAAAGCCCCGGAGAATCATGACATATAAATGGATAAGCTCTGCCCTTAGCAAGGCACCTGAAGCTAGGACTTGGTCCAGAGCGGGTAGTGGCTTTCAGTCCTAACAACACTAGCTGTTTGATGTTGTGAAGAGAGCCATTGATTTGCAGTAAGATAAAGTGTAAACATCACTGAACCTCAGTTTATTCATCTGCAAAATGGAATTAAACTAGTTTTCGTCTTAAGGTCTTTTCTAGCTCTAAATTCTATGACCAGGAGGGAGAGAATAAATATGGTTTCCATTTATTTATATAGCAAGAACTATACATTTTTCTGATTTTGCTTGATAGAAATTCTCCTTACCAATCTTTCTTTTAAATTTTCTACATATTTGGCAAAGTAATTTGAATAACTAGATCAAGTTGTCAGAGAATGACAGGATAGAGAGAGAACAGTGGGTGTTTCCCCCAGTTCTCTAGGGGAGGAAATATGGGTTAGGTGGGAAATGAACTAGTTTTGGAGCTAGAGGACTTGAGTTCTAACAATAACAACAATAATAGCCAATATTTATATAGTACTTATATAGGCTTGCAAAGCACTTTATAAATATGATTTCATTTAATCCTTAATGCTATTATTATCTTTATTTACAAATGAAGAGACTGAGGTAGACTTTGGTTAAGTGACTTGTTTAGAGTCACACAGATAGTGTCTGAGGACAGATTTGAACTCAGAAAGAATGAATTTCTTGACATTAAGTCTGGCTTTATGGTGTCACCTAGCCCCCTTGGGGTTGGATTAGATGACTTCTATTGTCCCGTCCAGCCAGAGATATGCTTAACAACTAGCTCTTTGGAAAAAAAGAAGTGTGTAAAAAACTTTTAGTTGTAATTTACATTATTGTTAACATTTTTTCTCCATCACTTTTTGAAATCTAGACAATTAAAATGTTAACAGAAGCCCTGAGTTGTAGTATTTGTGTATATCTGAATGTAAATGGTTACATTTAAAAATATTTAACAACCAGCTTTTACAGGTAGGTTGGGGTTGGCTGTATTACAGCAGCTGCTTCCAGCTCCAGAGCTGTGGTTCTGTGATGATCTGAGCCTGGATCTGAAACTCAAGTCTTCCAGATTAGATTCTCAATGCTCTATCCACTATCCATCTAGCTTGCCTAAATCTTAGATATGCCTTTTACTATTCATGTGACCTTGGGTAAGACATTACATCTCTTTGAGAATCAATTTTCTCATCTAAAATTCTTTCTATCTGTAAATCTAGGTTTGTATGATTCCTGAATCCAGGAAGGAAGTTAATGCAAGCAGGACACACATTGTTTAGATAATTGGGAGAAAAAAGAGGTAAATAGTTATGTCACCATGAGTCTATGTTGAGTTCAAGAAAGATAAGCTTATGAAATACAAAGAAGGAGGAGAGTCCCTACAGCCCATAGGAGCACTTTTGTGCATGCTACGTGGGAACTATAGAGACTCTGGGCTAAACAAGATTTAAGAATAATGCAGGTATATTTTTAGGTTACTTGTAGAGTTGTTCCTTGGAAAGTTAATGAGCATGATCTGCTAGAGATCCAAATTGTGAAAGACATTGAGCAGGGTTGGTAACTAACTATTAGGAGCTTAGGAAGTAGATGCTGTGGACCAAAATGACTGCCACTCATGGAGAGTTTTAGTAGAGATGTAGAGAACAGAGATGGGGGCAGTAATTGGGAATGGATGACTCTGAGGGCAGTGAGAGGCTAGGGGAATAGGAGGCAATCAGTGCTATAAACAAAGGGGTAATAGAACGAAGCACAGAGACAGAGGAGGGATCCCTGCCTCTTCCCAGCCAATGTCACACACAGAAAGTCCAATGAGTTACTGAGACTATACAGAATTCAAGGGAAGGTTTCCAATTTGGGAATATTGTTACTATTTTACACAGATTCAGATATGAATTTTACTTTTTATATTAACTTGGAAATGTTTTGAGCCTTGTGAACCTGTGCACTTACAAGAAGAAAGAGTGCCTAATTTTGGGGAAATATTGTATACTAAAATGATCAGATCATCTGGAGAGGAACGAGTGAGAAATCCCCCATAGGGTACCTGGGCTCTTATTATCCTGTGAAAACCTAGCAACTGAGAATTTGCATCAATAAGCTTAAAGTTTAGAAAATGTTTTTCCACAATTGTGTGAGGTAGGTAGCATCCCCCCACTTTATAGATGAGGAAGTTGGAGCTCTAAGAGGTGACTTGTCTGTGGTCTCACTCATCTGATTTCCATTGACTCTGGAAACAACTGTGCTGAATTTGTAGCCAAAGGACCTGAATTCAAACCCTAATGTTACCCCTTATTTCCTGTGTGAATTTTGGAAAGTTGTTTAATGTCTTTGAGCCTTCATCTGTAAAATAAAAGGGGTGGACTAGATTAGATGAGCTCTAAGGATCCTTCTAACTCCACGATCCTATGGTTCTCTGGCCTTTCATGTTATAGAACAGTGTTTTCAGAAGAAACTCTCTGGCAGAATAACTTTGGAATTCCGTGGCTGTTCTTGGCTTCTGAGGGGTGTTTTTTCCCCAAGACCCTTAACAGTCTTCAAGCATTAAGGCCATTGTACTCTTTTCCTTTGATGCTCTGGCATGTCTGTCCATATCATCAAAGCTGAGAGACTGTTTCAAGCCTCTGCTCTCCTCCCCTTGCAATTTGCATTCTAAAATCCCATTTAATTTCCCACTAGTCATGTCTTGATGTTTCTCCTAGCCTCTTGAAGTATCAAATTTGACTGCCAGCCTACAGTTAAATATGCTTGCGTGACACATCAGGATAATGGCCTGATGTGAGTAGGAAGTCATGCAGTTAGTGCTTTGAAAAGTATCAAGTGCTATACACACAAACATAAAATAAAGATCAGGAGTAGAATTTATTAGGTTAAAAAAAAGAAGGGGTAGTAATCATGATCTCAGACAAAGTTAAAGCAAAAATAGATTTAATTGAAAGAGAAAAACAGAATTTACACTAAATATCAACCATATTAATCAATCTTGCTTTAGACTATCTCAAATAACTAGACAATATAGGGTTGGAATATTGCTGTGGTGCAGGAAATGATGAGTGGGCAGATTTGGAAAAATATGGATTGACTTGGATTTATGTAGGAAGATATTATCTACCTTTAGAGGAACTGAAGACAAGCAAAGTACAGTATTAAATAGATGCATATGAATGTATATGTGCATATATGTGTATGATTATGGAAATCTATATGTATGTACATGAAAGTGTATTTGTGTGCATATGTGTATACCTGTGTATATATGTGTGTGTATGTATGTATGTAGGTATATGGACTCTAGTAGAGAGGAGGAGAAAGGGGGGAAAAGAATGAAGTAAAAATGGCATAGCAGAAAACAAGAAAACCAACAAAGAAGCAAAGAAAAGATGGATAGCTCTGAACACAATGTGTAGTATTTATTATATAGGCTTTCTTGAAATAGAAATTTATTGCTTTATATTTTGAATCATTTCTTATGTTCTGCTATGCACATGGCAATTTTTTCTCTTTTTTCTATTTTGTATTTAAATTTTAAATAAATTTAAAAACCTACCAACAAAAAGTACAAAAACTATACAAATATTGAGACAAAAGAGCTTCCCAGTGTCCTGTTGAGAGAAATACTATTTTCATTTTGACTCTGAGGAAAAGGAAACCAATTTGTGGAAGGCTGCATTAAATCTCCAGTGTCCTCCCCACCCAAATCAAAGAAAATAACAGAATTAGAAACAAGCATTAACTTAGGTTGGGTTACAGAATCATAGAATGAGAGCTCTAGATGGAAACATAGAACATGTAGTGGTAAAGCTGAAAAAATACCTTGAAATATTAAATATAGAATACTGGAACATTGATAGGAATCTTGAAACTTAGAACATAAAATATGAGACTCAGAAGGAGCTTGACAAACTATGGCCCAAAGGTCAAATGTGGTTGTTATTTTTTGTGTGGTTTGAGAACTAGAAATAATTTTTATATTTTAATATATGGCTCATGAGTCATAATTTGTTGACCTCAAAACCAGACCATATGATCTGATCTGGAAGAGTCTTTAGAACACAGAATTTTAGAACAGAGAGGGACAACAGAGTGCATCTTAGTCTAACCATCTTAATTTACAGATGGGGAAACGATCTAGAGAAGTTAAATGACTCGTCTAAGATAGGATAAATAGCAAAAATCAGAGGTAGTATCTCAACTTAAATATTGGACTCTAGAGCCAGGCTTTTTTCTCCTTATAATGCAGCTTTAAAATTCTTCAATCTTTTCAACACTTACTATAGTTATCATTAGTCTACCTCAGTGAAGCACAGAAGTGATTATATTTTGATACTGTCTGTTCCTAAAATGATGGTCTGGCCATGTCTTACCTTCCCTATTCAATAAACTCCATTGGCTCCCACTTGCCTTCAGAATTTGGTGATTGAAGTTCTTATAACCTAGTCTCATTCTGACTTCTCACACTTTACTTCTGTCCATATAATCTGTAATCTAATGACACTGATCTTCTCTGCTCCCCACAAAAAAACATTTCATCTCTCAACTAAGGCATTTTCACTGGCTGGACCGCATGCTTAGAATGCTCTACCTCCTCATTTCTGCCTCTTGGCTTCTCTTGTAGTGCCTTCCCTCTGAGACTGTCCTTAACTCTTCCCTTAAATCATGTATCCATAGTTTGTTTGCATATTCTCTCCTCATTAGACTGAGTTCCCTTGAAGGCAGGGACTGGATTTTTTAATTTGGGGAGGAGGGAGCTTTGGCCTTTCTTTGTGTCCCAGTTTAAGAGTAGACACTTAATAAATGCAAGTTAAATGACTGAATGATTTCCTCAACTGCTCAAATATATTTTTGCCAGGTGCTGGAATTCTGAGTTCCAACTCTTTCTGGAAATAATCTTAGAATACAGAATGTTATAAATTGGGATTGGTACAATGTTCCTCTCCCTTCCCTTCCCTCCCCTCCCCTCCCCTCCCCTTCCCTCCCCTCCCCTTCCTCTCCCCCTCCCCTTCCCTCCCCTCCCCTTCCCTCCCCTCCCCTCCCCTCCCCTCCCCTCCCCTCCCCTCCCCTCCCCTCCCCTCCCCTCCTCTTCCCTTCCCTCCCTTCCCTTCCCTTCCCTCCCTTCCCTTCCCTCCCTTCCCTCCCCTCCCCTTCCCTCCCCTCCCCTCCCCTCCCTTCTTTTCCCTCCCCTCCCCTCCCCTTCCCTTCCCTTCTCTTCCCTTCCCTTCCCTTCCCTTCCTTCCTTCCTTCTTTCCTTTTTCCTTCCTCTCTCCCTTTCTTCCTCACCCTTCCTTCCTTCCTCCTTCCCTCTCTCTCCCTCCCTTCCTCTCTCCCTCTCTCACTTCCTTCCTTCTTTCCTTCCTTCCTTCCTTCCTTCTTTCCTCCCTCCTTTCCTTCCTTCCTCCTTCCCTCCTTCCCTGCCTCTCTCCCCCTCCCTCCCCTTCCTTTCTCATCCTTCCTTCCTTCCTTCCTTCCTTCCTTCCTTCCTTCCTTCCTTCCTTCCTTCCTTCCTTCCTTCCTTCTTTCCTTCCTTCCTTCCTTCCTTCTTCCCTGCCTCCCTTCTTCTCTTCCTCCCTCTCTTCCTTCCTTCCTTCCTTCTTTTCTTCCTTCCTTCTTTCTTCCCTCCCTCCTTTCCTCCCTCCCTCCCTTCCCTCTCTCTTCTCTCTCTTCCTTCTGGTTCTGATCATTTTTCTTTGCATCAGTTCATGCCAGGTTTTTCTGAAAGCATCCTGTTTATCATTTCTTACACACAGTAGTATTCCACTACAATCATAACAGAACTTGTTTGACCATTTCCTTATTGATGAACATTTCCTCAATTTCCAGTTCTTTGCCACCACAAAAAGCTGTTATAAATATTTTTGGAACAATATTTCTTAAGGCCTTAGTAGCCATGTAAACTAGACTAGTCTTTCCTAACTCCTATTCTAAGATTGTTTCCTAACGTTTCATTCCACCAAAAGCTTGGCTAATTTTCCTTAAATTGTATCTGAGATTTAATTAACCACAATAAAACCAACAGAAATTATATAATTATCTTAACAGATGCAAAAAAGCTTTTGAAAAAATATAACATCAATTCCTATTTAAAATACTGAAGAATAAATGCAACTTTCTATAAAAAGATAAATAATATTTTTCTAAAGTCATTAGCAAGTGGCAGCTAGATGGTACAGTGGATAGAGAACCAGCCTTGGAGTTAAAAAGACCTGAGTTCAAATCCAGTCTCAGACATTTAATACTTCCTAGCTGCATTATTTTGGGCAAATCATTTAATCCCAATAGCCTCGCAAAAGAAAACCCAAAAAACAATAGCAAGCTTTACGTGTAGTGAGAATAAGCTAGAAGTTTCTCCAGTAAAATCAGGGATCAATCAAAGATGCCCATTATCACTTTTGTTATTCAATATTGTACTAGAAATATTAGTTATAGCAATAACAGAAGAAAAAGAAAATGAAGGGAATTTAATTAGCCCAGGAACTAAGGCTTGAACCATTGAAGTAGTTTCTTGGTAGCTTAAGGACAAGCATCCATTGCTCAAACAATTAAGTGTGCCCATCAGATTTCTGATTGGAGAATTTTAATGGCCAACAAAGAGCCAGACTAAAATTCTAAGTGAAGCAATGTCAGATCATTTTGGAAAATTTTCTCCCTGCTATGGCTTAGAAGACCTCCTTTTATCAATTGTTAGACTGTGTACAAGTCCTACATTTTATCCATCTATCTGAGGCACCAGAGGAGCCTAAATAATGTAAGCTATTAGAGTCAAAAAAGACTTTAAATGATAGGATATTAAAGCATAGAATGGTAACTTTGGAAGGATCTCTAAAACATAGAATGCCAGAACTGGAAGGGACCTTAGAACAAAATGTGGTGGAACTAGAAAGGATCCTAGATATAGCTTGTTAGAACTGGAAGACAGCTCACCTTAGAGAATATTAGACATATCTCTTCAGATCTTTCATTTTGGAGTTGAGGAAAATGAAGTGAGCCTCATTAATAAAATAAAATAATGTGTGAAATGATTTTTCTCAGAGTTACAAAATTAGAGAAGGACTGAATTCCAACACAGCTTTCTGACTTCGGATCCAGTATTCTTTTCACAAAACCATGTTGCCTCCTCATTATAAGAATTCAACTCACTACAAATACATTTGTTAAGTGCTTAGTGTGTGCAATATCCTAAGTGCTAAGTGCTGAGATCGCCAACATTATAATTAAATATAAATGCAAACCCTTGAAAAATGTCAATCTGACAGTGAAATTGTTTTGATTACTGAAATCTATTTTCATCTAAAAAGATTTCCTGGTACTTGTGACTGGGAAAAAATAAAGTAGACTAAAAGTAATTTTATTTTATTTGATGTGTGTGTGTGTGTGTGTGTGTGTGTGTGTGTGTGTGTGTGTGTTTGATACAATTGAGGTAAATGACTTTTCCAGCTAGTTAAGTGTCTGAAGCTGGATTTGAACTTAGGTGCTCCTGATCATAGAGCTGGTACTCAATCCACTACACTACCTAGATGCCCCCAAAGTCATTTTAAGACAAGATTTTTAACCTTTCTGGAACGTAAAATACGTTTACCTTGCATGATGTGGTCTTGACTTATTTCTCCTTGAAGTATCTACATGTTCTCATTCAAAGAATAGAATTTGTCTTCAATGGTCATGAAAACTTTGCTGCTCAGGTTGTTGAGTCCATAGTTCTAAGGTGAGAAAATCCTTACAGAACTGTCAGGGGTGAAACACTATTACCAGGGAGTAATACATATATTCTGCATAAAAATCCATACAAGAAAATAGAAGGAAAACTAGAAGGATTCACATTCAGGGAAGGTTTGAAAGTAACATTAAATTTATTACATATTCTAAAAGAAAAGCATGTTGTCTAGAAGAGCAATTAGAGCTTTCCCATATAATTCTTGTCCTTTTTCTGTTTAATTGTGAATATGAAAAACTCATTTTGGTTGATGTTTGTTAAGTTCTGAACTTTGAAAAATGGGAAAAGAAGATGACCTTTCCCCTCACCCCAAATCTCATAGAACTTTTTTTTCTTAGTGGTTGGACCACATTCAATCTTAGGGGACTTTTCTCTAATAATATTAATGTCACTCATATTTATTCCCATCCAGTAGTCTCTGACTGTCTGTCTGTCTCTTTTTCTCTGTCTCTGTCTTTCTCTTTCTCTCTCCCTCTCCCTCCATCTGAATCTGATTCATTTATAACTTTCTCCTAAATACTATATTCAGGTCACTTGCAAAGAATCAATAATAATCAAATATAAGGCATATTTATTGCAGAATATGTATAAGAGATTCTTCTTATAAGTCCCTTTCATATGGAGCAGTGTAATGCTGAAGAGGAAGGAAAAAAGTACTTTTGTCTGTACTGGGTGAATGGCTACTGAGTCCAGTTCTCAGGAGCAAGCACTGAGAGATGCTGATGCAGTTTCTGTCGTGGGAGAGGCTGGGGAGCCTGTATCTGGGAAAGTTATGATGACAAGTACTGAGTGCCTTGGAGAGACTTTGGAGAATGCATGGGGCTGTCTGCGCCTGGTTCTGGTCTGTTAACCCCCCGGTAAGAAGGAATCTTTTTGATTGATTGGGAGTGCACTCAAAAGGCACTAAGTCTACAGTCTGACTAGCAGCCTCATCATTCAACTGAAACCCATCTCTCCAAAGTTTCCAATGATCTCTTAGTTGACAAATCTAATGGCCTTTTCTCAATCCTCATCCTTCTGGACCTCACTGCAGCCTTTGACAGAATCAATCACCCTCTTCTTCTTGATACCCTCCTTTTCTCTTCTCCAGAGATAGTTGGATAGATCTTTAAATCCCACTTTAAAGATTTAACTCACAAGTAATTTAACTTCTATCTGATTCAGTTTACCCAACTGTAAAATAGGGATAATAATAGCATCTACCTCCCAGGGTTGTTGTGAGGATCAGCTGAGATAATATTTGTAAAGCACTAAATAATTTCTGGCACATAGTAGGCATTTAATAAATACTATTCCTTCTCCTTCTTCTTCTCTAAATGTCTGTAACACTACTATATTCTAGATCTCTTCCTATTTGTCTTTTTTTACTGTATCTTTATCCAAATTATACCTGCTTAAGGTAGGTGCTTCTCAGGGTTCTATCCTGGGCCCTCTCTTTTCCATCTGTATACTATTCACTTGTTAGTCTCATGGTTTAAATTATTAAATTAAATTATTATCACTATAGTGATCATCACTATGCTGATTATTCCCAGATCTACTTATCCAATCCCAACTTCTCTGCTGACCTCCATTCTTGCAGTTCCAATTACCTTTTTGACATCTTGAATTGGATGTCCCATAGATACCTTCAACTCAATGTATCCAAGATGGAATTCATTATCTCCTTACCCTCTCCCCAAACCCTATTTAATAGTAAGTTATTATTAATTTCCTTACTACTGTTGAGGATTCTACCATCCTTCTAGTCACATAAGCTTAGAATCTATTGAGCTAAAAATCATCCTTAACTCCCCCCTCTGTGTCACCCCCATATAAAATCTGTTGCCTAGTTTTGTTGATTTTATCTTCCTGTCATCTCTTGTATAATGCATCTCCTTTCCTTTGACTCTGCCATCACCCTGATACAGGCCTTTATCATCTCATGCTTGGGATGTTGCAATAACTTTTGGGTTTTTTTTCTTGCCTCAATTCGCTCCTCACTATAGTCCATCCTTTACTCCTTTGTCAAATTAATCTTCCTAAAGCATAAATCCAACTATTCCATCCCCCTATTTAATAAACTCTGGGTATTCCCTGTCACCTCCAATATTAAATATAAAATACTTTATTGGGCATTCAAAGTCCTTGAGAACTTGACAGCTACCTACTTTTCCAGCCTTCTTCCTTCCTTCTATTCTATTCTGTCATTCAGTAACACTGGCCTCTATGATATTCCTTGCCAATAAACTTCATTTTTTTTTCTGCAGGATTTTTCACTGACTGCTTCCAGTGCTAGAATATTATCCCTCTTCATCTCTGCTTCCTGGTTTCCTTCAAGTCCCAGCTACAATTCCACCTTCTATAAGAAGTTTTCCTCTCATAATACCAATACTTTTCTTTTTTGTTACATCCAATTTATCTATATGTTTATGTATGTATCTATCCATCCATCCATTCATCTATCTATCTATCTATCTATCTATCTATCTATCTATCTACTTCTGTCTGTTCATCTCTTTTTCTGTCTCTTGTTTGTAAATCATTATTTATATGTTATCTTCCTCATGAGACTGGGAGCTCCTTGAGAACAAACCCATCCTTGAATTTTCTTTGTATTTCCATTGCATATTGCAGTGCTGGACCCACAATAAGAATTTAATAAATGCTTATTGACTGAGTTTTCATTCAGCTATGACTGAGCCTAAGTGTTCAGGTCATTCTTTTATGGCTTTGATGATGGACTTTCCGGTCACAATACCTGTCATGGAGTCCACTCGTGGTCTTCCTGGTTAAACAACCAGAGTTTTTTTTGCTCGCCTTTCAGAACTCATAGGGTCACTGTAATCTTCAACCTCTTCATCCAAAACAAGAAAGAACAAATGCATTGGCAAGGAATGGAGGCTCAAATCCATGGGCTACTTCTGAGTCTTTGCAGTGGAATAGAGGAAGCTTGAGACTTCTCCCCTCACATCATAGTTGCTTACCTGAAACAGCTAAAGTGGCAAATTTAACCAAGGCCACACCTTGGCTCATTGGTGCATTTTTTTAAAGGCATCCCAGTCCCAGTCATGTGACATTCAACAGGCCACTTCTTCATTACATAATTAGAATCCATTTATATAATATTTCACATACTCCATCTGGGAGAACAAGGTACTTTTATTAGTTGTTATCATGATTTTCTGGAAGCTCACCTGCTCATCAATCCTCATACCATAATAATCTAATTTTTTCATCATTAGCAGAGGAATTACTATATATAGACTAATTCTTCAATTATTTAGAAAAATCACAAATAATATTAACAAAAATGTCACTCAAGAGAACATCAATTATTGCTTATCAATAGATTGACTTTCTCATATTTATAAAATCTTTATGAGAATTCTCTAAATTCATATGAAAAGGATCCTTAATGAAATGTAAGTAGAGACTTTTACAAATAAACCTTTATACATGAAGGATTCTTTTCAGATTTATTTTTACACCATCAACATAAAGATGCTGAGAATAAATGACTCTTCTTTGTTTATTGTGTATTAATATTGTATTTTTTGCATATTATTATTATTATAGTAATATAGCTGTATTATGGACAAGTCATTTAACCACTGTCTGCCTTAACTTCCTCAGCTGTAAAATGAGAATCTCAATAACATCTTATTTTACAGAGTTATTGTGAGAATCAAGTGAGGTATTTGTTAAAGAAAAGTGCTTAGCAGAGTGCTCATAGCACTTCATAGTAGGTGCTATATAAATATGTATTCCATTGCTTTCTCCTTCCCTATTGATTTTTTAAGTAAAAAGTTTTGACTTGATAAAGTAAAATACACCTTTACAATTTCTCCTCCAACATAGTAAGTACATTGTATACATACTAAAACAATTCCTTGATAAATTATTCCACAGGGATAACTCCATTGGCTAATACTCTAATTATTAAAGTCACTCAAGATATAAACTTGAAAGATGCATGTTTGACAAAGTTTGCCACTGTTATGGAAATTATCTTTTACAAGATCCAAATGGAAGAATGAATAATTTCCTGAAGATAGACTTTAGATGCTCCTATATGTGGGTTTTATTGTGCTGGCCAATTACATTGTCCTAGAATCTTAAAGATATTCTGGTTTATGATTATGAAGAGAAAGATGAAAAAGGACTTTTCTACAATATGCAATTGGATGGCCAATCCATTGAGTTAGTATATTATTACATAGATTTGGGGCAGTCGCTGGCAGATGGACAAAGAGTTGGGTCCAGAACTAAATGGGAAGGAGAGAACAGGGTGGACTATGTCTGGGAAATAACAAATTTTATTTTTAGACAGTTCCAAGATCTTCTATCTTTTCAACACAAAATTTTTCCTGGCTATGTTGTATTATTAATCTTGACAAGCCATAATCTCCGAGGAATGAAAATTGTGATTAAATCAAAGTTCATATAGATAGGTTACAAGTCAAGACAAGTCAACAAACATTTATTAAGCATATGCTGTGTGTAGCAGACACTTTGTTAACTGCTAGCAATAACCAAGAAAGGCAAAAAACCATCCCTGGTCTCTAGAAACTCACAGTCTATTGGAAGAGACTCCATAAAAGTAATGATACATATTCAACAGGGGAAACCAGTAATTCCAGGCTCCATTGGTGCTTCTTATTGGAAGTAGACAAGTATAGCTACCAGTAAAGCAGAGATACAAAGGTATTTTTTTTAAATAAATTTTATTGATAAATTTTATTTTTATATTACTTTTATTTCTGATTGTATTATCTCCTCTGCTCCCTATATCTATTGTAGAAGCAAGTGAAAATAACCATTGTATAATAATTATGACTGACAGTGTATGTAACATTCAGCTCTCCTAATCCCTTACCTCTTTGCTAATAGGAAGAAAGTATGTTTTATTAGCTGTTCTCTGGGATTACTGATGATTTTCCAATTGCTCAGAATTACTTGCTTTTATATAGTAATCATTATGTATATCGTCCTTGTGATACTGTTTATTTCATTTTCTATCATCTCCTACAAAATTTCCCATGTTTCTCTAAACTTCTCATATTCAATTTCTAAGCATACAATAAAATTTCTTTTTATTCAGATCTCTCATTTTACTTAACTATTCTCATACTCACCCCTCAAAAAAAGACAATATATGTGAAGTACTTTATAAACCTTAAGGTTTGCACTAATATGCTTATAACAGTGATGTTAGCCATAACAATAATATTTATTTGTATTTCTTTCCTCATTCCCTTTGTCTACTCAAAGAGGATGACTGAAGAAAGCATCATGGAGAAATAACTGACTGTTCTTGAGCTGATGTCTTCACTTTTAACCCTACTCAGTTTCTTTAATTAAATTTATGGTCAATTATGCAATTTGCAGTGCACATTGACCTCTGAATGACTTGTCTGTGGAAGCAGAATCATCTTTTTACTCCATTTTGGAAAATTTTTCCTCTCTGTTTCTCCTTCTCTTCCCTTCCCTTCCTTCTTCCTATTCACCTTTGGTAGCAGAATGAAACCAACCAGCTCTGGAAATTTCCAACACAAAAGTGACACTATAGTTTCACTTGGCCAAATGTCCCCAGTGAGTGTTCTCTGTACTGAGACTTGAGTCGACTTCTAGATCTTGGCTGGATTAGTCACAATCATCATCAGGACCCTGCTTCAGGATGTGCTTTAAGATTAAGTTGTGAGAAAGATTTACAAGGTTGAGCAAAGTCTGGAGAGGGCTGTGGTCTGAACTTGGGAGTAAGGTCAGGGTTTGATTATTCTAAGCACAAACACTGGGAGATGAGATTCTTAAAATAGGGTGTAAATCAAGAGATCAGTCCCTGAGGGGAAAGGAAAGGTGGAATGGAAATACCATTGCTAGAAGGACTAACTCTTCTGGTCCAAAAGTTCCATCAGCTCTCTGTTGCCTCTAGGATAAAATACAAACTCCTTTGTTTCTTTGTTTCTTTCTTCCTTCCTTTTTCTTTCCTCCCTCCCTCCTTCCCTCCCTCCCTTTCTTTCTTTCTTTCTTTTTTTCTTCCTTCCTTCCTTCCTTCCTTCCTTCCTTCCTCCCTCCCTCCCTCCCTCCCTCCCTCCCTCCCTCCTTCCCTCTCTTTCTTTCTTTCTTTCTTTCTTTCTTTCTTTCTTTCTTTCTTTCTTTCTTTCTTTCTTTCTTTCTTTCTTTCTTTCTTTCTTTCTTTCTTTCTTTCTTTCTTTCTTTTCTTTTATCAAAACTCTTTGAATCTGGTTCCAGTCTTTCTTTCAAGACTTATTGCATAACACTTTTTTCATGTGGTCTAATTCCATCCCGACTGGCCCGCTTGCCCTTCCTAGTACCTATCATTCTATCTCCTATTTCTTCTTTTGGATCAGGCTGTGTTACATGCCTGGAATATACTCACTCCTCACTTTTGTCTCCTGGACCCAGTAACTTCATTAAGATTCAATTCAAATGTCAGCACCTACTTAACTTCTTTACTAAGTCTCCCAATTACTATGGCCTTCTAAAATTACTTTATCTTACATATTATTGCATAGGCTGGAATATTTCTGAATTTTTGGAGTATAAAGAACACCTGTGTAAAACTGCATGCTTGCATGCAGCAGGGGGGAAAGGTGGGTAAGGTGGAAAGATTAATTGCCTCAAAATCTCAGTGTCACTCAATCACAGAGCAGGAAAGGACCATGTTATTGTTGTTATTAATCCATTTCCTTGTGCCTTATATTCTTTATGACTCTATTTCTTGATACCAAATAGACTGTTATTTCCTTCTCTAGATCACTTTACAGTTGGGGAAACTGAGTCAAATAAGGTAAAATGACTTGCTCAGTTATTAACTGCCTAAAGCTAAATTTGAATTCATGAAAATGAATCTCCTTAATTCCAAGGCCAGTGTTTCTCCACTGTAGCTAGTCTAGGGAACATAAAGACCATTTAATTCAATCCCATATCTGAACAATAATTCCATCTACAACATGCCAGAGAACTGCCCAGACAGCCTTTATTTATAGACCTCTAACTAGAAGGAACTCACTTACTCTCAAGATAACACATTACAGTTTTAGAGAGCTCTAATTCTTAGAATGAACAGCTAAGAGACATAGTGGATAGAGCACTGGGCCTGGATGCAAGAAAACTCATCAAAATGTATGATCCTGAGTAAGTCACTTAATCCTGTTTGTTTGTTTCCTCATCTGTCAAATAGGCTGGAGGAAGAAATGGCCAATCACTCCAGTATCTTTTGCCAAGAAAATCCCAAATGGGGTCATGGAGAGTTGGATGTGACTGAAAAAGAACTGACCAACAACAATTCTTAGAATGTTTCTCTTACATAAAGCTTAAATAATCCATCCTTCAACTTCTGCTTATTGTTTCTTGCTTTGCCTTCTGGATACAAATAAAAAAGTCCATTTTTTTCCTATTTGATAGTCTTTCAAATACTTCAAGATAATTATCACATCTATATTCCCACTTACCCCTCTTCCTTCCTAAGCTTCCTTTTTTCCAAGCTGGGTTATTTAATCCAGTTCTTTCAAATGAGCAATATGGTACAGATGTATTCCTGCAACAACACGTCACCTTCCTCTGTACATTTTTAGTGCCCAGAACTGAACACATTTCCCCAGATCTGCTCTCCCTATTAATTTCATCTAATTAGGATTGGCTTAATCATTTATTTAGTATTTCATTGATCTTTTTGATTCAGACTGTTATTTAATATCTCCATTATTTCTCCCATTTTGAGTTATCTAGATAGTTAATGAGCATGTCATTTATGCCTTTATTCAAGGTTATGTCTTAAAGAATATTGAGCCAAGCCTTAGACTGCCTAGCTTCTTAAACTGTGATTCGTGACCCCATATGGAATTTTGTAACTGAATTTGGAGGTCATGAAATTAAGATTTATTATCAGTAAATGTTTGATTTGTATACCTATTTTATATACCTTCATATCTGGGGTCATGTAAAAATTTTTCAGGCAAAAAAAGATTGTGAATGAACAAAAGTTTAAAAATGCTTGGGGTCTAGAGTCTTTTTCCAAGTTCATTTCAGCTCATAAGTACTAATTTTAGGGGGGGGCATACCTTCTTGCCATGTATCTATCATGCTATATCCATTTATTTTTACTGGGGCCATTTCTTCTTACTAGAAAATTGAGCCCTGCTCCCAGAGTCATGAAGAGTCTTAATAGGGAAGCTTTATCTTTGTCTTGTTGGGATCCATGCCATAGAATAAGGAAATAGTACTTTTTTTCACCTTTCTAGCTCCTCTTTTCAGAGCCTTTCCTCATTAGATTGTAAGATTCTTGAAGGTAAGGACTGTCTTCCTTGCTTTTTTAAAAAAAAATATCTCCAGTGTCAAGCAGAGTTTGATGAACATAGAATGCATCCAATAAACACTCTTTCTATCTAGTCATTGAAACAGTTATTAATCTATCTAATTTTACTGTCACCTAGCCCACACCTGTCATCTTGTTGACGATGAGAATCTGAGAGACTTTCTCAAATGTTTTGCTAAAACCTGTGTTAAGGAACACAGGGACAGCTAGATGGAACAGGAGATAGTCAGGAAACCTGAGTTCAAATCTGGCCTCAGAACTGTGTGATTTAGGCACGCCACTTAATCCTGTTTACCTCAGTTTGCTTATCTATAAAATGAACTGGAGAAGAAAATGGCAAACCATTACTAGTATCTTTGCCAAGAAAACCTCAAACGGGGTGACAAAGAATCAACCAATGACTGAACCCCAACAAAGTCTAAAGTAAAGCACCCAATAACAGAGAGCCATCTTTAGAAATAGGCACTTTTAATGAAGTTTCTGGAAAAAGGAACTAGGAAGCTGAAATGTAGAATTCTGCCCCCAAGAGTAAGTTTCATACTGAGGTTTTCATATATCTGTAAGATCTAAAAATGGTCATTAAAAACAATTTATGATTTGGAGAGGGGCCAAGCACCAGAGCAGGAGATCTTCAAAGGAAAGGAACATGAAAGAAGGTGTAGCCATTTTTTCTTTCTCCAACTATTTTGCATATTTCTTTTCTGTGAGCTTTTTTCATAGTTAGGAGAAAGAGGCTTTTTTGCTTAAAAGAACATTTTGGGGTACTGAGACCATCTGCTGCCTTCTTGAAGTAGAGCTTATTATTTAGTTAAGAATCAGTACATTTTAGTAACTTCCAGAAGATCTAATTTTGAGTTTTGGATTTGAGACTTAATATTAAACCCATGGATTCTGGGCAATTCTTCCCTTCTTTGGAGCTCAGTAAACTCATCTGTAAAACCCGATGATAATTTGCTTTTACCTACCTCATAAACTTCTTGTGGGGAAAGTATTCTGTCACTTTTAAGCCCCTGAAAATTAGCATTGGAGATGCAAGGGAAAATGATTGATGGAGAGAAGTTGCAAAAAAGAGGTGATGACAACACAGGAAGAAATATTAGAGATCATTTATTCCCACTTCCCTCCCCCCCCCTTTTTTTTTAACAGATGAAGAAACTGAGGCTGAGAGAGGACAAGTAACTTTAGATCAAAGGAGATAATATTTATAAAGCACCTAAAACAGTCTTGGCTCATAGTAGGCACTTAAATGCTTTCTCTGCCCCCCTCTGTTTCCTCTAAGATCACATAGCTAGCAAGATCAGGATTCAAATACAAGGTCCCTAATTCTAAAACCTTTCATCTTTCTTTGAACAAAACTGCCAAGGGGAACAGGTAGAAGAGTTAAATGTTTCAGTGGGATGGATAGAGAGTCAGTATGTTCATAAATTATAGGATTATAGATTCAGAGCTGAATCTTAGATGCCATCTAGTCCCATCACTCTTACTTTATGTTTGAGAAAACTGAGCTTTTCAGGAAAGTGACAGGGTCTTTAGATGGAGTCATGTTTGGTTATCATCAGAATGCCAAGGGTTTCACCAAGAAAACTCATCTGCTTATTGTTTGATTCATGAAGTCCATGACCACTTCTGGGACTCATCCCAAAGATATACTCAGCTACAGTCCAGACTATCCAGATTGATAATAACTATGTGCCACGGTGATGGCCTTTGGGGAATGAGAACTGATCTGCAGTTAGGGTGGTTTTCCAAACTGGGGCATGTAGTTGATTTTTCATGTGACTTTTCAAATAGTAGAAGAGGGAACACTATTGAAATTATGGGAGATTTGGTGTTTTAAAAAATCAGCAAAGTACTCTGTCAACACATGGGTTCGAATCTTGGTTTAGCTAATTATTTGGTATGTGATTCTGGGGCAAATTTTTGGGCCTTAATTTCCTTATCTATAAAAAGAGAGGATTGGATAAGATCAGAGGTGTTAGACTCATAGCTTGGGTTGTAAAACTCACAAGTCTGGCCTGAAGCATATGAAAATATAGATTGTAGTATTTTGTAGTAGGTTTTAGAGTTGGGAGAACTGAGTTCAAAGCCCATCTTTGACATTCACTATAAATGTAAACCTATAAATCTTAATTCTTCTGAATCAGCTTCTATAAAATGGCAATATTTGGACTCTTCACTTCACTGAATAATTATGAGAAATGCTCTTTGTCAATATGGAAGAATTATAGAAATGAAATGATATATAACAAGTATTATTATTGTTAACAACAAGGATAATGATGCTATTTTGTAATATATTGCCCCAAGAGACATAAGGCTATAGAAGAGACTTCATCTATTTCACTTGGATGTTTAATGACGTGAAATGAGGTTTTTGAAATAGTCTTCTGGGACTCTGGATTGGTGTTCATCATCATTTTGAGGTCAAATTTCTGAACACAAGAGATTACTAGGGAAACCAGGATTAAAAAGGATGGGAATCAGGTAACATGGGTTCTAGATGCAGCTCTGACACTAATTGGCCTTTTGATTTGGGGCAAATCATTTCAACTCTTTGGCCATTGACTAGCATTTCTGTAAAAAAAGAGAATTGTCTAAATGATTGGTGAGGACATTCTGGATCTAATACCACATCATTTCTGGGACAATAACCTAGACCTTCTTTCCCAGCCCCAATTTTCAAGACTTACTTGTACCCTAATGGGCTACTAAGGCATTTGAAGCTGAATTAATGAATTGATGAAAATAATCAATAAATGAATAAATAATGGTTGATAATGGATTAATGTATTATTTCCTTCAAGCAGTAAATAAGAACCAAATGTGTGGTTCAGGAAGTGTATAAAGCATGTTAAAGCTGAAAAGGTACCTATTATAGACAATTAGAACACACCCAAGAGGGACCCACATGACTGTAATCCTTGGCTGCTTTCGAGGCATTTTGGGTACTCATAGTTATAAAATATGGCTTGAGTCCCCATCCTGCACATTTTCTATCATCAGCATATCAAGATGATTTAAATAACAAAGCTTTTTAATTAGGATAGAACAGCCAATTGAATAACCAGAGAAAATAATTCTCCACATTGTATTCCCTGTCCTTCTCTATCCTGACTATTTCCCTCTATATCCACACACAAAGAGCCATAATTTTTTACAGCAGAGATTTCAAACATGGCCCTGCTTGTGGCCTGCCAAGTACTGTCAAGCCAGATTAAAATGTAATTGGGAAATAGCTAATAAAATAAATGGACAACTATTTGTAATTTATAATATAATATATAATAAAATATAAATATGTGATATAGTTCCTATATCATATATTTATATTATATTTTAAAACTTAGTCAATATGTAGAGCATAGGGATCCTTACATAGGGATTAGCAGCCCCAACGCTATCTGAGTTTGATACCATTGTCCTGGAGAGTCTCACTCTGGTCAATGAAAGAATTCTTCTTGGTCAACTTATGCTTACATCTGTCATGGTTTTGTGTCCCAGAAATGGGACTCTGCTTTTCCAGAGCTGCCATTTAGCACCCTCTGCTGAGCTAATGCTATCATCTGTTAGACTTATCTGCTACTGGGGGTTCTCAGAAAATACTGCTTTTTTGTGATACTAACTGCTAATCTGTCTAGTGGTACAGATCAACACAGTTTCAGTTCTTTTGTTAGTCAGGACTGTTGCATGATGGCTAGCTACATATAAAGGGGCTTTCAAAGTAGCTGTCAAAGCCTTCCCCCCCACCCCCTTTCACATTGATCCCTACCTTTTATCTTCTCCCTTTTAGAAAATTCTTCTAACACCTCTCTCCCCAACACTCTTTCCCACTTTATTTCCCTGGTTTAGGACAACTAAATTTCTTTCTTAAAAATATGTTTTAATTGATATTTTCTGTTTTTTATAAGATTGTATTATACCATGTATCCATCCTCTTCTCTGTCCCTGAGAGCCACCCCATAAGGCAGATAGTATTTTTTATTTCAGAGAGGAAAAGAAGTTATCACATTTGATTGATACATTGAAAAAGTCTGAAAACCTGTGCAATGTGTAACAACTGTGAGCCTCTAGATTAGGAAAACTGTTTCATATCTCTTTATTTAGGTCCCACTTGATCTTTATAATATTATTACTTTTTTATATTTACATTGTGCATTTTGTTTTCTTGGCTCTGTTTGCTTTATTTTATTTTTTAATATTTACATTGCACATTTTGTTTTCTTGGCTCTATTTACTTTACATAGCACTGATTCATATCAATCTTGCCATACTTTCCTGCATTCATCACACACATCATTTCTCATATTTTTCCAATACATATATATACTATAAATTTGTTTAGTTATTCCTCAATTGATAGGCATCTATTTTGTTTTTAATTCTTAGCTACCACAAAAAATGTTCTTCTAAAATATTTTAGAGTTCATGGGAACTTTTTTTTTAATGATGACTTCCATAAATTATACATCCAAAATCGAGTCTTTAGTTCAAAGGGTATGGTTATTTTAGTCACTTATTTACATAATTCTAAATTGCCTTATGAAATAGTTATACTGTTTCACAGCTCCACCAACAATGTATTAGTATGCCTGTCCACACAACCCCATCTGATATTTACTGTTGCCATTCCTCTCCCTCTCCCCCATTTTTGCCACTTTACAGGTTTTGAGGTGAAACCTTGGGATTGTTAAGGTATGTGTTTCTCTTATTATTAATGATTTGAACATTTTTTCACATGTTCACATACTTTGCTATTTTTGAAAAGTTTATTTATATCATTTGACCACTTACCTATTAGGAAATAGTTATTAGTCTTTAAATATCTCTCTCTTTGAATAAATATGTATGCATGAACACATACAAAAATATGTAATTTATAGCCCTTAGATACCAAACCTATATCAGACAAATCTAACATAAGGATTCTCCCTCATTCAAACACTTCCCTTCTTATCCTTGATATATTAATATTGTCTGTGAATAAACTTTTTAGTTTGGGTAATCATAGTTATCTATTTTGTCATTTGTAATTGCCTCTAGCTCTTATTGGTTAAGAATTCAGCTCTTATTCCTAATTTATGAGAGGTTTATGGTCTATTTTTCTGCTAATTTTTTTTAATGGTATGATCAGTTGTATCTATTTGGAATGCATTGTGATGTGTGGTATAAGGTATCAATCTAAGCCTAATTTCTACCAGACTGCTTTCCAATTTTTCCAGAAAACTTTTTAAATGATAATGATGTTTTCCATCCTTTCCTCCCTCCCTCTGTCCCTCCTTTCTTCACCCCACTCCCTTCCTCCCTGCCTCCTCCCCTCCCTCCCTTTTCTCCTTCCCTTCCCTCCTTCCTTCTTTCTCTTTCTCCCTTCCTCCTTCCCTTCCTTCCTTCCTCACTCCCTTCTCTCCTTCTCTTGCCTCTTTTTTCCCTCCTCCCTCCTTTCCTTCCCTTTTCCCTTCTTCCTTCCATCCTTCCTCCTTCCCTTCCCTCTTTTCTCCTTTTCTCCTGTCCTTCCTCCCTTTCCCCTCCTTCCTTCCCTCCTCCTTCCTTTTCTTCCCTCCTTCTTTCCTCCCTCCCTTCCTCCCTCCATTCTTTTCCTCCTCTCTTCCTCCCTTCCTTCTCTCCTCCCTTCTCTCCTTCCTTTTTTCCTCCCTCCCTTTCTTCTTGCTTCCCTCTCTCTTCCTTCTGTCCCTCTGTCCCTTCCCTCCCTTTTTCCCTCCCTCCCTCTCTCCTTCCCTTCTTCCCTCCCTCTTTCTCTCCCTCCATCCCTCCTAATCTTCATTTCTCCCTCCTTCCCTCCCTCCATTTCTCCTTCCCTCCCTCCCTTCCTCCCTCCCTTCCTTCCTCCCCCAAAATAGGGTTACTGTAATGTCTTTAGTTTCAATTTAGAGTAGTATCGAAAACATGACCTTCTTCATGTATATATATAGAAACCATTTCCAAAACCTATCTTTAAATGAGAAAAAATTATACATTTGTAACCAGAACTGATTAGTTTCTATATAATGTTTCATCTTTCTACATATACTTCTTTGCCTTCCACTTTATCCCTGAATTTGATGCAGTAAATCTCCACCTCTCTAGCTTATAGTAGGGGGTTATATTAAATTATAAACACATCATCAATGTTTAATTATGTACACAAATAATGTATTGGCCAGTATCTACTTTAAGATTAGATTCTTAGAACTTGACAAAATATATGTTGCATTTTCAAAAAAAAAATTAATACACATTGTGTGTGTGTGTGTGTGTGTGTGTGAAGGGGAGGAGGTTACTCAGGAACTTGTCAGTGTTCCAATTTGAACTAGACACTTGGCTCTTTTTACTTTCCTAAAAATTATATACATAATTCATTAAATTATGTAGCAGTCTCCTCCACCTCTTCCTCTTCCACCTCTTCCTTTTTCTTATTCTTCTTTTACATTATCCCCAAATTGTTTTAATGGTAATCTCTATTTACCAATTTAAACCCAATATTTCAGGTCAATAAGAATGATAATCACTAGCAAAAGGATACCAGCAACTAGAGACATGATTGCCTTCCTTTTTTTTTTTTTATCCATGCCATTATATTTGTCTTTTAAGCTGTTTAGATCTATTGCAAAAATCTGTTGCATTACCTAAGCTTTTAATTTGTCTTGTAGTTCATTCAGTCTCTCTTCTCTTTCAATTACTTGATGATTCTTGCATGACATCAGTTATTTCATCCCCCTTATTCTGTACATGCCTAGTTTTTTTATTCTGAGCTCCAAATTTTTTCCAGATGAGGCTTTAGGAAAAGATCCTGTTCTTTATCTGAATCACCTTTCAAAAGATTTCTCCTTTCACTTTTCATAGAACCAGTGACACCATCATCATTTAGGCAGCATTTGAATTTGGGAGGCATCCTTATTTTTCAAAATATTGTTTTCTTTCCCCCCCACTTTGACAGGCAGATATACCATCTGGACATTAGCCAGGAAGCTTCTGATTGTCCCTCAGGTTGAGGCTGGATTGGACATAAGTCGACAGGATCAGACTGATTTGAAAGTGTGTATGTGTGTGTGTGTGTGTGTGTGTGTGTGTGTGTATGTGTGTGTGTGTATGTGTGTGTGTTGAAGTGAAAGGAAGTAAGGAAGAAGAAAGAGGAGGGGAGGAAGTGACATGGCTGTGGGCATGGATGTCAACTGCTCTGTTCCTATTCTACATGGTGGAAGCCTTGATTTTCTTTTAAAAAATGTTTCAAACTCTTTTTTGGTTTTTTGGTTATTGAATCCATATTTTGTCCTGTATAATTAAACTCAGATTTGAAGATAGATCACTTTGGGATCTATCCAATGACTTTTGGAACATATTTTTTTCTATTCTCACTTCTTTTTTTTTTCCTATAGGTACAAATAGTCTTGTGTTATTCAAATGTCCTTTTCATTGTATGTGAAATTCTCCCTGCTGATGGCTTGCAGAACGTTTTGTTTCTGAATTATTTGTTAATTTAACCACCATATATCTTAGACTTTATAATCTTGGTGGTATTTTTTTGGGAGGCAATCTGTGAATTCTCTCCATTGAAAGTTAATTTTCTGTGATCAGAAACTCTGCCAGGTCTCCTCTATAATGTCTTTCATTAGGGCACTAAGGATTTTTGGTTATGTCATGTTCTTCTGAAAGGCTTATGATGCTTAGGTTATCCTTTTGCATCCTATCTTTTGAGATTTTTAAATTTTGCTCGCAGATATTTTCTTTTAAATATTCTTACTGGGATTTCGGGAGCCAAGATGATGGACTAGAAAAAAATGAGTTCTCCCAACATTTCCCTCCAAACAACTTTAAAATGTCCCAAATTGAATTCTGGAGTGGCAGAACCAATAAAAGTTCAGAGCAAGGCATTTCTCCAGCCTAAGACAACATAGAAAGTCAGAAAGAGGGATCTGTGACATGGTGGAAGAGGCTAACTTGGAGTCCATGAGGATGAAACACTAGTGGTGGGACTGACCCGGTGGTGACAGAAGGAGCACTAGCTTCAGGCACTCTCAAACAAAAAATGGTAAAGGAACCTGGCAAGAAGTCAGAAAGAGGCTACAGGGTATCTCTATCCTAGCACTGGCAATTCAATTGCCTTTATTCACATGGCATTTGCTTTTTTGGGTACCACAAGACCTTCCTGAATAATATTGAGCCTGTAGTACCCTAAAGCCCAAGATCCTTTTTGAAAAAATTGCTGTCCATTCAAGTCTTCCTCATCTTGTATTTGTGGAGTTGATCTTTTTGGTAGCCAAGTATAAGACTTTATACTTATCTCTAATAAGATTCATCTTATTAGATTCAGCCCAATGCTCTGATATGCCAAGATCTTTTTGAATCATGACTGCATCATCATGCGTGCTGATCCTCAGCTTTGTGACATTTGCAGTTTTGATGGGGATGTCCTCAGTGTCTTTGTCCAAGTCACTAAAAAGATGTCAGAAAGCAGAAGATCAAGGGGCATCCCACTGGAGACTTTGGAGACTTTGTGCCATTTATTTATTGAGCCATGAACATAAGTATGATTATTTTCTACTTCTAAATCCATTTCATTATTATTATTAGTATATTAGTATTATATATATTATATTAGTATATGTAGCATATATAGTATATACTAATACACAGCATATATTAGTATTTATAGTATATATAATATATTAGTATATAGTATTATTATTAGTATATTAATATATATATTATATATAGCATTAGGAGGTTGGTCTAACATGGAATCTTGGATGAAACCATGTGGGCTGGCTCTTTGTAATTACCACTGAGTCAAAGTTCAAGTCACCACAGCTTCAAATTCAGTTAGATTCTTACAAGCTGCTCTACTCTGGGCAAATCATTTGACTTCAGTTTCCTCATATGTAAAATGGGAATGATAATAGCAACTGTCTCCCAGGATTGTTTTGAGGATCAAATGAGATAATATTTTAAAATCTCTTTACAGATGTTGCTGTTCAGTTGTTTGTCAGTTGTGTCCAACTCTTTGTGACCCAATTTGGGGTTTTCTTGGCAAACATACTGGAGTGATTTGCCAATTCCTCCTCAGGTTTCTTCGACAGTTAGAAAACTGAAGAAACCAGGTTAAGTGACTTACTGAGGGTCACATAGCTAGGAAATATTTGAGACCAGATTTGAAGTCAGGAAGATTTCTCCAGGCTTTTCTAGACTCTATTCACTGCACCACCTAGCTGCTCCTAAACCTTAGAGTACTTATATAAATGGTCTCTGTTTTAAATAATTTTACTACTATATCTTCTGCTTTATTGTTAAGTAAATGACTATTTAAGATTTAAATGTGTCTTCATTGAAACCACCTGGTTTTGTATAAATGGAAGCACTTTTGGGGAGGTCAAGAGCTAGAATGATAAATAAGAGTATATATATATATATATATTTCCTCCAAACAGGGATACTCCTAGGACTCTAAGAGAGTTTAAGTGTAATCATATAGTGGTGACTCTGTTCTGGGAAATTAGATCCTTCAATGTAAGAGAGAAATTTGGAAAGTGAATCAGCCCAGAGAGCAAGAACTATCAAAATGGCCTGTGTGAGAAGGTATCATATGGGTGACCACCCCAAACATAACTTATCCATATCCTAATTGGTAACAAATTTTGAGATGTGAAGACAGATCTTTTCTCTATGGGCTCCAGAAAGACATTTCTTCCCAGTCCACTATAGAAACAATGAATATATAGCATTGTTAGTCAATGGGGATGAAATGAACAGACTTTGAATTCAGACACATTTCCAAAAAGCCATTACTTCTTTACAGAATGATCGAGAGATATAGAAAATATAATATCCTTCTGTATACTCTAGAGAATATGAGTCTCCCTGGAGTTCATGAAGAAATGTACTTATTGTTTGTTGACTATTAGGAGCATTTTGGTAAATGCTTATATTTATATATAAAAAGTTTGGTAGAACAGAATGTTGCCTTAGAGAGGCTACTCCCACAAAGCTTTTCCTATACTTAGGTCAAAATCATATGAAAGTCACAGCAAGAGAGAAAACCTTGTTCAATGTCACTCTGGTTATGACTAGTATAAAGTAAAGCATAAAACAGGTCCTCGAGGGCAGGCATTGTTTTATTAGTTTTGGTTTTTGGCTTTGTAATTAGTATCTGTAGCTCCTAGCACAGTGTCTGGCTTATTATAAGTACTTAATAAATATTTGTTGATAGATTGACTGCCCATCCTTGTGTGTTGTTGCAGTGGAGTGAAGGTATAGATTTTGGAAGTTAATTAGGTTGATGACCTTGGGAATTAGTATGCTTATAAAACTGTGAATATGATATGTATATATAATGTATTCAAATATATTATAAAATTCTATTAACCATAGTTCATGATGAAGAAATATTAATATGTATGCTGAAGCCATTAAATATAAGAATGCACCAACTTGTCTTGTAGAGAAATATTGGGAGCTAGGTCCTAAACTCATGTCTCTCCCCTGAATAGAAATTTTCAATGACTTCTCATTATCACAGGGATAAAATACAAACTCCTTGATAGAACATTTAAAGTCCTTTATCAAATAGTTCTTATTTTCCATGACTTCCCTTCATATGCTGCAGGTTCCAATTAAATTGACTTGCTTTCTGACCTCCTCATTCCATCTTTTGGCCCTCTGTCTCTCTCCTCCAACCTTCCTCCATCTCTTAAAATCTGTAGTTTTATTTAAGATAAAATTCACCTGTCACCTTCTAAGGGAAGCCATCCTCTTGATTCTCACTGCACTTAGTCTACATATTCATCTGTTGAAATGCTTATCTCTACTGTGAGAAGCGGTTCATGAAGTGGAATAAGAATGTCAATCTTGGAGTTGGGAAGATCTGGGAATTCTTGTCTCTATTAACTCTTAATACTCTAATCTCAGAGCAGGTGCTAATTTATTTTGGTATAGCATTTCCTCATGAAGAGTTTCTTCTACTGATCATTTCACTGAACCCGACTCTTACTCCTTTGTACCAAAAGAAAACAAAACCAGCTTTTTGTAGAATGTAAGCTCCTTGAGGACAGGAAACATTTTTGCATTATCTTTGTTTTCCTAGAACCTCTTATTATGACTTAAACAAAAATATTAGGCATTTCATAAATTCCTGTTGGAAAGGATTGTATGATAATTGACAAGTCATTTCTGCTCTCTGGGTCTCATCTCTAAGTGGGGATAGTCATAACTTTCCTACTTAACTCAGAGGCATGTTATGTATGAGTAAAGTGCTTTGTAGACTTTAGAGGGCTATGGAACCGGGAGCTCTTTTCTGTTAGGATTGCATCGATGGGAATAGGCTGAATCTTTTCATATAATGATTAATAAAGTCTTTGAGACCTGAAGTCTGAGAGGTTTTCTCCATGGACCTCTTCAGAAAAAAAATATGCCTTCCCCGCCTCTTTTCAGAAACACCGCAGCTCAGCTTTCTTTGGCAAGGGGATCAAACACACAGACCTCAAATGCCGGTGCATTCCCAGAGAGCTGTCCGTTTCTCATCTCTGTGAGGTCTTTTATCTTTGGTGGGTCTTGTGTGCTCTAGCGGTAATATTTCTGGTCTTTAAGAGGTGTGCACGGTTATAAGTACCTAGAGGCTTCTTTGGAACTTTTAGATTTTATTCAGGTTGTGTCTGAAGTAGGGTTGCAGCTCAGTGCAATGAGAATTTGTAAGTGGAGAGAGAGATACAGACACAGAGAGATAGAGATAGATTGAGAAAGAGAGAGACAGAGACAGAGAGATATAAGATGCGGAGACAGAGAGATAGATGTACAGAGAGAATGAGAAAAGAGAGACAGAGACACAGAGAGATAGAGACAGAGACACAGAGACAAATAGAGATAGACAGAGAGACAGAGAGAGAAAAAGAGGAGAGAGAGAGATACACAGAGAGATAGAGACAGAGAGACATGGAGAGACACAGAGACAGAGAGGCAGAGGGGAAACAGAGATAGAGAGAAGAGAGAAGAGGGGAGAGAGGAGGAGTAGAGAGAGAGAGAGGCGAGAGGGACAGAGACAAAGCTGAAGATCATAGAGCAAAAGAGAGAATGTAGAATGGAGTTGCAAGGATTTTAGAATATTAACTATTAGAGATAGAAGGGACCTTGAATGAATCAACATTATAAGCACTTACTATGAGCAAAGGGCTAGGAATACAAATAGAAGAGTCTGTCTCTGCTCTCAAGGCTCTCCCATTCCAAAGGGGCAAGAGAACAGAACATGTAGAAGGATTAAGTTACAAGTCAGATGGAAAGGTCCCATGATGCTCAGGGTACAGCCATAGAGCAGATGGTAGCGTCTCTTCTTTAATGTCACTTTCATTGATAAAAATCATATCAGTTTCAGATGTTAGGCAACGAGATGGTAATAGGGAGCTGGATCCTCAGACAGAGTGATCTGGGTTCAAGTTCTCAGAAGCTAGCTGTGTGATCCTGGGCAACTCACTTAAGCTTTGTCTGCCTCAATTTCCTCATTTATAAAATGAGGATTCTTTTGCACCTCCCTCCTAAGATTGTTATGAGAATAAAATGAGAACATCTTTAAAGCACTTTGTAAAACTTAAAGTACTTTGTTTTTATTATTATTATGGTCACGTAAAATTATTTTTATTATGTCAAATTTATAATTTGCTAATTTAATAATGCTAAGGCAAGATTTTTTTAATTTGGGCTTTCAATGGTACCTGCAGGAGCAGTTACCTGACTGCTTCTCCATAGAGTTGATTCCCAAAATGCTAGCTATGACCTCTAAGGATGCTAAGAGAAGTGGGGGATGGATGGTACAGTCCACTCATGAAATCTCTGTCTTGTGAAAAGCACTGGACTAGGGAGTTGGGGTAGAGGGGGGATAGGATGCCAGTTTAGGGAAAGCAGCAAGTCATCCGGTTTGGTTGGATCAGGACATTCCTGAAAGGAAGAGAGTAATTAGTTTTCTTTTTAGGGAAGCAGTGTGATGGGAAAAAATATTGGACCAGGAGTCTTGAGCTTGACATTAATTTGTCACATGACACTGAATAATAAAGCTCTTTCCTCACAACAAACTCTGGTACTACTATGCCCATTTCACATCCTCAGTATATAATGTGGAGATCAAATTAGACAATGAATGGAAAATATTTCTAATTGGATAAATTTCTTTAGAAATGTGAAGGAGGATTATATGACTCTGCAAAAATACTTTATAAGATTAACAAGGACCTTAAAGTCCATGAGGAAACTAGACCTCAGATAAGTGAAATGATTTGATAAGGTCACAGGGGTGGTGAGCATTGGAGCCAGGTTGTGATCCCAGATCTTTTGACTGCAAGTACAATGGTCCTTTACACTATACCCTGTCAGCTCTCAGTCAGTTTCTCTGCGAATCTGGGATAATTCAATAAGTGTTACCAGGGAGACTGAGTTATGATATAGAAAGAGCACAGGATGTCATATCAAAAGACCTTAGTTCAAATCTGCTACTTATTAGCTGTGGGAATTTTGGCAAGTCACTTGCCCTCTCTGGGCCTCAGCTTCCTCATTTATAAGATAAAGAGTATTGGATTGATTTTTGAGATTAGTGTTGAATTGGATCATCCTCAGTATATAATGTGAGGATCAAATTAGACAATGGATGGAAAATGTTTCTAACTGGATAAATCCCTAAAGAAATGTGAAGGAGGATTATATGACTTTGCAAAAGCATTTTATAAAATCTGCCACTGAAACATGGAATTTAAAAATTATTAACAAATGAAATTACACTTCTGGAGAACAACCCAAATTTTTTTTAAAGGTCAGCTTTCTTTTTGCTGTATCCTCTTGGGAACAAACCATGATAGCCATTAGGCTATAATGTGATTGGGCATAAGGAGACCCAGGGCTTCAGTCTTCTTCCACTGTCACTGTGTCATCTTCAGAAAGGGAAACACATTGCTTCTCTGGGCCTCAGTTTCCCCATCTGTAAAATGAGGATAATTATTTCAGCTGTACACAGTACACAGAAAGGTTGTAAAAATGGAATGGAAGGCACTTATATACATGTGGCTTGAAAAATTAAGAGGTTCCCCAAAGATCCATTGATATTTTGGTTCCGTTGTAAATGGCAAGTATTCATTTGTTTTCTGAGACATATGACAGTAGAAAGAGTGATGACTTAGAGCTAAGAAATGTGGGCAGGATCTCCATATTGCTGCTAGTGTCTATGTGACCATTAGCCTCTGATTTTTAGTTTTTTCATCTACAACGTGGATGAGCTCAAATCTAGTGTCAGACACTTATTAGCTGTGTGATCCTGGGCAAGTCATTTGATCCTATTTGACTCAGTTTCCTTATCTGTAAAATAAGTTGGTGAAGGAAATGGAAAGCCATTCCAATATCTTTGCAAAGAAAACCTCAAAATGGGATCACAAAGAATCTGAAAAATGACTAAACAATATTTGGTATTTTGCTTAGGGTCATTGGAGATAGTGTATGTTGAAGTGCATCACAAACTATATGGGACTAAATAAAAGGCAATTATTATCGATATCATTATTGCTATTATCTTTTTCTTTCTTCAAAAGGGCGTCAGATAGAAGCAACCTAAGAATAGGTTGCTATGTTGCTATGATTCTTTTTAATACTGAAGACCCAGAAAATAAAATTCTCATGACTGTCATCATCTGAAACTGATGATATGCTTGCATGTATGTAACCTATAGCTTATTGATTACCGACTCAGAGATAGTGGAGGGAAGGGTTGGAGGGATAGACTTTGGAACTTAAAGCTTTATAAAAATGTTAAAAATTGTTTTAATATGTAATTGGGAAAAATAAAATATATTAAATTTAAAAAATAAAAAAGAAATGACATTAACAAGGAAGCCTTATCACCTGCTTTCTTGCTGTGATTTAAGAACCATGGAACCTTTCTACCTGACTCCTAGTAGAAACTTGCTTTAACTGTGGTCTCCTCCATTAGTATGGGAGTTACTGCAGAACAGAAGCTGTCTTGCTTTTTTATTTGTATCCTTAGCACTCAGCACATGCTTTGCACATAGTAAGCACATAATAAATGCTTTTTAGCTAATTAATTCATTTGATATTCTCCAGATTATCACAAAAGTAGATAAAATGAAGCTTTTTTTTTTTTTTTTTGAAATGTGTTGGGTTATAATTTCATCTTCCATAGATCCACTGAAAGCACCAGACATGTATGGGACAACTTGAGTAGCAGACAGGATGATTAGGAGGATATGTACTGTGTCCTGTTTCCCACATAGTTTTACTTTCTTCTGCTAGGTCTCTATATTTTGAAAGCTTTTCATTCCTTGTCTGTTTGGAGATTTATGAGAATTCTTTATGGTGACATCTATTAAAAGGGTTGTTCTAAAATATTAATGGATCAATGTTATGTCTAGAGGATTGTGGGTAACAGCTCTGTATGTGATGATGCTTTGGTTTTTATTGCCTTCTCAAGGGTATTTTAGAGTTTTTATTTGTACCATGAGATTTGTCATCTGCTAGTTATTCCAGCCACTTGGTTGTACCTCTTTACGTATGGGATAGATGCTAAATTTTTGCAGCCTTCAGGATAATGTTGCAATTTGCACCTTTTCATTGCATAATATGTATTGATCAACATATTCAGGATCCTTAAAAATAAACTTCTTGTAATTTCTAGTGACAGTGACCTGATCCTGAATTGCTATCATAAACTCATCCCCTTGTCCATTCCCATAAACAACTCTGCATGGCAGCTATTTTCATGTCACTTCTCTGTTGACAAACTGTTGATTGAGTTTATGTGGATGCTGCTAAGGAAAGATTTTTTTTTTTTTGCATCTTGGATCCTATTAGTTATTTCAAAAGTCTTTATTTGGAGATAAATAATTTTGGTTATATTTGACTGATCCATTGGTGTGCATCTGTTTATCAGCCTTTACTACTATTCTGTGAAATAAAGTCTGTTTTAAAAGTATTTCTGTAAAATTTTGATCTGTTCATCACATACTTAATCAGTACAAATGGTATTTCATTTTCACTGGAGAATTTCCATGAGCTGACATTGAGATGTAATTTTATTTGCAGTTCAGCTATAAAACTTGATGTTATCTATTACAGTGCTTGGTACATAGTAGGAGCTTAATAAATGTTTATTGATCTGATTAATACAATGTTTTGGTAAGACTCTTTCTCTGACTTGTAAGTCATATTAAGTTCTACTTAGTAATTAGAATGATGGATTCAATTCTCAAGCTGTCTCCCAGTAAGTGCTACATTTTATACCATTTGTTCTTTCTATTATTGTGTTGTTATTGGGTCTTAAATTGAGTACAGTTTTCCATGTAGACATTAACTACCTTAGTATTATTTTTGTTGTTGTTATGTCTCTATTTCCCAGGATCATGACAGAAGAATTATAGGCAATTCAAACTAGAATGAATTTAAGAGATCATTTGGGACAACCTACTCATTTATAAGTGAGAAAACTGAGGTCAAATGCCTTGTCCATGGTCACAAAAAGAATGAAGTCTCAGATCTGGGACTTGAACTCTAAAACATTAGCTTTTAAGGTACACTTCATGAAGATTAGTGTCCTTGGCACTTGGGTGTATTTCCTCAGGGATATTTCTTCGTTAGCATTTTGGTGGTTATTTTAAGTGAATATATCTTTGTTAGTATTTTCTGGGGATGGTCTTGATCAGAATAGATGTGTGATGAATGGAAAGTTTATTTAATCTTATGGAGTTGTGTGTACATTAGCATTTTCCTTGTATTTCCTAATTTACTTAGTGGCATCTTTAGAAGGGGAAATATTTTTTCTTTTAAGAAAATAAAGTACTTTATGGGGAAAAAAGTATTTTGATGGCAATATTATCAAGACTTCACTTTTTTTTTCAGAAGAGAGGGAAGTGATTTGGTTCTGTAGAGTACATCTGACCCCTTTTGTCACAAACTCAGTTAGAGGGCATATACAAATATTTCTCTCTATCTCTGTCGGTCTTTGTCTTACTCCGTCTGTCGGTCTGTTTCTCTCTGTCTCTCTGTCTTTGATCTATCTATCTATCTATAGCTTAGCTAGTTATAAATGCAGGCCAAGAACCACATAAAGTTCAGAAATGTTGTCTGGCTTGTGGAATTTGGTTAAGGAGCTGCTGTTTTGGGTTTGGGGGAGAGGGGTGCCCCGACCTGTGTCTGCCTCAAGGGGAATTTATCCTTCACACTTTGTGGTCTCCTTCTAAGGCTGAGCCTTTATACCCATAATTAGCAAACACTGCCATCTTTTGACTGTTCTAGGACATGTCCCATTATGACAGATTCTCAGAGATGAATGGGACAGGAGGTCACCAAAGCTAAACCTTTACCTGAGTAGGAATCTTCTTGTAATGTTCCAAGCAAGAGACCTCCCTAAAGGTCTCCAATGAGGTCTAGGAAAGCAGTCAAAGACAGGAAAGCAGACAAAGTCACATCTGGTGACAATCTCTTTATCTTTATTCATTCTGATCCCAGTTCTGGCCTTTGGGGTCAAGCAGAAAAAGCAGACTCCCTTTTCCTCAGGAGAGCCCTTCAGATTCTTGATGGCAGCTAGCACCCCTAAATCTAGCTCCTCTTCATCTTTTTAGGACAGAGTTTCCTTCTGTTCTAGAATATCTGGGGAGGATTCTTAGGTCTTTGGAAAATCCCAGGAGGAACTTCAGAGTTAGTCAACAAGCATTTATCAAGCACAGACACTGTGCTAGATTAGATATGGAAAAAAACTGACTCTTAAGAAGCTCACAATCTAATGCAGAAGATAACAGATAAACAGCTATCTACAAAGGGGGGTGTGGGCAAGATAAATTGGAGATAATCTCAGAAGGAAGGCCCTAAGAAACAATAAGAAGGGAAAGTTCAGCTACCCTGGGATGGCACATCCTCAGAATATCCTAGGTTTTAAATTGTAAGGGAACATATAGATCATTTTATAGAATAATAATAACAGCTAACATTTATATAGAGCCTTAAATTTGCAAAGTATTTTACAAATATTATCTCATTTGCTCTTCAGTCAGTAGGTGCTGTTAACATTCTCATTTTTACCAATGAGGAAACTGAGGTAGACAGCTAATAATGATAGCATTTCTATAGTGCTTCAGATTTGCAAAGCACTTTACAAAGATTATCTTATCTGATCCTTACATTAATCTCAGGGTTAGGTGCAATTATTGTTCCTGTTTTACAAATAAGGAAGCAGAGAATGCGATTAAGTGACTTGCTTAGAGTCATGTAACTAATAAATGTCTGAAGCTATATTTGAACATAGGACTTTCCCAGTCTAGGTCAAGTGTTCTATCCTTTGAACCATCTACCTGTCTATTCCTATCACATTATTTTAGAGATGAGAAAACTGAGGTTTAGAGGGAAGTTTGTATGGAGTTCCACAGAAAGTTAATGGCAGAATTAGGATTTGAATTTAGGTCTCCTGACTCCAAGTTCAGGGTTTTAAAATTTTATTTTTGTATCTTGATGGAAGGGGTAATATCTCAGAGTACTGGCTATTCATAGTATGTTCTTATCATTCTATTAGTTACTTGTTATTAAGAGATCTAGTCTCCAGAAAGGGGATAGATGAGATAATTAATTGGATACTCTAAATTAATAAAATTCATTTAGAATAACCATCAGGGAAAGAGGATCAATTGAATTTGACCTGGATTGAATTGAAGGAGTCAACTAAATAGGAACTGTACAAGTAAGTGGGACTGGAGAGACACCAAGGTTGGATACTTCTCCATGGAAGTCATCACTGAAACCAAAGGCATGGATACAGGTAGGCTTTAGTCTGATAACCAGCAGGTCTGAGATCCTGAAAGTCCTGGTGAGCGGAAAAACTATGCCCATTTAAGGTCTAATTCATAATTCTTAGATCACTTTTCTTCCCATAGTCCAACTTCGCCACAGACAGCTCTCTGCTGCCCCTTACTGGTTAAGGTCATTGCCAAGGGCTCTTTTGTCAGTTTTCTGAGTTTTAATAGACAAAACCAAAACTAAACAACACACAAAATAGACCAAATAGGATTCCCCCCATTGTTATTTTTTTTCACAATAATCTAAAGCATTCATCATAGAATATGACATACATGACAATTAAAGAATGCCACATTCATTAGAGACTTTTAAAAAATGGTAACATTTAATTGCCTTAGGAATCTGGGACCATCTAATTTGAAAGCTAAAGGTTTGAAAAGAGATGTTGCAGAGGAAAAATGATTTTTTTTCTCTAGAAACATGGGCTTTTAATGTCACATATTCTGAATTGTATGATCTCCTTGTGTATTAATCAGTAATGACTGTGTTAATGAATGAATATTTCCATTTTAGTTGCTTAATTGTTTGAGTGGCTTAATTAGACGAGTTTCAAAATTTTGTGCTTTTTTTCTCATTCATTTCATTAATTCAATAAGCATTTCCTGGGTGCCTCTTATGTAGAGGAGATACAAAGATGAATCTCTAATGCTTTCAGATTTTCAAAGCCTTTTTTCACTCAATAGCTGTGAGATAAATTGTGCAGAGATGAGCACTCTCACTTTTTTTTTTTTTTTTTTTTTTTTTTTTACAGATGAGGAACCCGAGGTTGAATGAGGAAGGATTCCTTGACCAGAAATATAAAAATCTGTCTGCTCTCTCAAAGCTGGGGAAGCAGATTCTTGTCCCATTTGGGAGGAAGAGATAGTCTGGATTCTATTAGGCTTCTGTATATTTATTTCTCTGGCTAAGGAAATATTGAGGAATGTAAATAGTGGGACAGGACTTGGCTGACTGTAGAAAAGGAAAAGAAGATGAGAAAGAATGGAGAAAGAGACTAGCCAAGCCCTGTTGCATCTGGGTGATCTGGAGCTCTTGCAAAAGGGAGGAAATAACATTGAGCAGGCTGACTTAAGAAAAACTTGGAAAGACTTATATGGAGTGATGTTGAGTGAGGTGAGCAGAACCGGCTGAATACTGTGCACAATAACAGCAAGATTATATGATGATCAAACATGATAGACTTAGCTGTTCTTAGCAATGCAATGATCCAAGAAAACTCCAGTAGACTTGGAATGGAAATGCTATCTGCATTCAGAGGGAAAATTAGGAAGACCGAATTCAGATCAAAGCTTATTATTTTCCCCTTTTTATGTGTGTTTCCTTTTTCTTTCTCTTGTTTTTTTTCCCTTTTATTCTGATTTTTCTTTTATAATAGGACAAACATGGAAATATATTTAAAATGATTGTACATGTATAATCTATATCAGATTGCTTGCTGTCTTGAGGAGGGGGGAGGTAAGGAAAGAAGGGAGAAAAAATTTAGAACTCAAAATCTTACAAGAAAATGAATGTCCATTGGGTTATTCAAGTACAGACCCTTTGATCCAGCAGTGTTTCTACTGGGCTTATAGATAATAAAGATAAAGATCATAAAGAGATCATAAAGGAGAGAAAGGGACCCACATATGCAAACATGTTTGTAGCAACCCTTTTCATAGTGGCAAGAAACTGGAAAGTGAATGGATGCCCATCAGATGGAGAATGGCTGAACAAGTTATAGTATATGAATGCTATGGAATATTATTGTTCTATAAGAAATGATCAGCAGGAGGATTTCAGAGAGTCCTGAAAAGACTTACATGAACTGATGCTAAGGGAAATGAGCAGAACCAGGAGATCATTATATACTATAACATTAAGATTATATACAATGATCAATTCTGATGGACATAGTTCTTGTCAACAATGAGCTGATTCAGACCAATTCCAATGGTCTTGTGATGAAGAAAGCCATCTGCACCCAGAGAGAGATCAGTGGAAACTAAATGTGGACCACAGCATAATATTTTCACTCTTTTTGTTGTTGTTTGCCTGCATTTTGCTTTCTTTCTTATTTTTTTTGTCCTTTTGAATCTGATTTTTCTTGTTACAGCATGATATTTGTGGAAATATCTACAGAGGAATTGCATGTTTAACATATATTGTATCACTTGCTGATTGGGGGAGGGAAAAAATTAGAACACAGGGTTTTGTAGGTGTGAATGCTGAAAATTATCCATGTATATATTTTGAAAATAAAAAGCTATGATTAAAAAAAAGAGAACCTTGACATAATAATGCAGGAAATAACCCTAAAAAAATCCTGGAGTGAAAGAACATGAGGGGAAAGTAGAATTAGTAAAAAAAATCTATTGATCACCACCTAAATGAGATCCTTTGTGGAAAACACACAAGAATATTATTATCAAATTTCGAAACCCACAGATCAAAGAGAAAATTTTGCAAGAAATGAGAAAAAAACAATTCAAATATGCTGTAGCTACATTTGGAATTATACAAAATTTACCAGCAACTACAATAAAAGACCACAGGTCCTGGAACTAGAGCTGTGGCCAAAAATATCATATCCAGCAAAATTATCTATAATTTTGAATAAAAAAAAAGTGACACTCAATGAACTTGCAGATCTCCAGGACTTTCTATCAACTAAATCCGAACTTAACAGAAAATTCAACATATAAGAGCGAAGATCAATTTTTAGAAACTCAACATGGACAAACTGTTTAAACATGGGAAAAAAATGAATGTTAAAAACTAACTTTATGTGAAATTGGAAAATAAAGTACTTTTTAGTAAAAAAGAAATAAATAACATCCAATGGAGGGGAGATAAAGTTCTACTTATTTTGCACTGAATGAAAGGCCTAAGAGCCCCTTTTAAATTCTTGTTCAGACCTACTGGTCTGAACCAACCCATTTGAATTCTGGTATTGACATATGTGCCCCTTTCAAGTCCATTTTAAGGGTTCCTCAAAGCCTAGAGTAAAATTAAATGATTTTTGTGAATTTTCTTCTTTTCATGGTATTCAGTTTTGGACTCAATATCCTTTGGGCAGTAAGTCATTGTTGAGGACATTGGGGTAAGGAAGGGAATGTTAGTCACATTGATAGAACCTTTTGTTTTGCTGCTCTGTACCAATGTGAATGATTACATTTTCCTTTTCTCTAATTCAAGTTAACCCACATTTATAAAAAACTCACTACATTCAAAAGCCCATGATAGTTGTTCAGAGCATAAAGACAAAAAACAAAATCGACTCTTCCCCTTGTACATTCCATTGGGGAGATGCAACATGCATAAAGATAAGTCAATAAGAGGTAATTTGAGGGGAGACTTGAGTATTAATAATTGGAGAAGTCAAGGAGAACTTGACAGAGGAAGTGCTATCTGAATT